>NC_048581.1:12752290-12889790 GCF_013265735.2 Oncorhynchus mykiss | reverse complement strand
GTTGGACCAGTAACCGGAAGGTTGCAAGTTCAAACCCCCGAGCTGACAAGGTACAAATCTGTCGTTCTGCCCCTGAACAGGCAGTTAACCCACTGTTCCTAGACCAGTTAACCCACTGTTCCTAGACCAGTTAACCCACTGTTCCTAGACCAGTTAACCCACTGTTCCTAGACCAGTTAACCCACTGTTCCTAGACCAGTTAACCCACTGTTCCTCGGCCGTCATTGAAAATAATAATTTGTTCTTAACTGACTTGCCTAGTTAAAAAATAAAAAAGTGCTGTACAGAAACCCAGCCTAAAACCCCAAAGAGCAAGCAATGCAGGTGTAGAAGCACGGCGGCTAGGCCAAAACCTAGGGAGGAACCAGGCTATGAGAGATGGCCAGTCCTCTTCTGGCTGTGCCGGGTGGAGATTATAACAGAACATGGCCAAGATGTTAAAATGTTCATAAATGACCAGCATGGTCAAATAATAATAATCACAGTAGTTATCCAGGGTGCAGCAAGTCAGCACCTCAGGAGTAAATGTCAGTTGGCTTTTCATAGCCGATCATTAAGAGTATCTCTACCACTCCTGCTGTCTCTAGAGAGTTGAAAACAGCAGGTCTGGGACAGGTTGCACGTCCGGTGAACAGGTCAGGGTTCCGTAGCCGCAGGCAGAACAGTTGAAACTGGAGCAGCTGCACGGCCAGGTGGACTGGGGACAGGCAAGGAGTCATCGTGCCAGGTAGTCCTGAGGCATGGTCCTCCTCTGAGAGAAAGAGAGAATTAGAGAGAGCATACTTATAGGGGTAGGGAAATATAAGGAGGGAAAAAGGGGGGGTGGGAATGTGGGAGGGGAAAAATATAGGGGATGGGGAGGGAATTATAGGAGAGGAGAATAGGGGTATAATGGGAAAAAATATTAGACCTGGGGCTCAAAGCACATGGCTACTTAATATGCATTGTTGACACATCCCTGCCAACTCCTCCTCTCACCCAGCAAAACCCCCCATTTCCCCTCCTCCTCCCACAGAGAAGAATGGGCAATATCCTTGGGCAATTTGCTCATTTTTCTGTTCCAAATGTTCCACATGCCCATATTGTACCATTAGTCCTCTCCTCCAATCAGATGCTTCAGTTTGTTTCAAATTGGAGAAAGAGAGCAAAAATACACCAATGAAGAGCCTAGCTTGTTCCAAAAGTTTTTAAGCCAATCATCTTCCTCTGAAATGTTCCGAACGTCACTTCATCACAAAATCTTTTTCTGTCAGCAATTGATGCTACTCGATGAGTATCTGAGGTAAATTTGCTTAATTTGCAACGAATTTAAAGTCAACAACTATAAATGTGATGAAATATGACAATAGCATGTCTAGTCAACCGACTTGTTTGACTACAGGGGCTTCCCAAACGGTGTAATTTAATAACTTTCGTAGATCGCTAGCTACTGTAGCTGCTGCTGCACAGGCAAGTTAGCATTGGCTATAAATAATTGTTCTGCCAGCCATTGATGCTACTCGGTGAGTATATGAGGTAATTGTGCTTAATTTGCAAAAAAATGACAACTATATGTGATGAAATATAACAATAACACGTCTAGCCAACCGACTTGTTTGACTACAGTGGCTACCCAAATTGTGTAATTTAACAACGGTTGTATATCGCTAGCTACTGTAGGTGGACAAAACTCACTAAGTTTATGTGACCACTGACAATCCTGTAAAACCTTAGCTAACATCTATATCAACTAAAAGTTGGAATTCTATACTATTTAATTGTATATTTTCTTTAGTTTTTTGATGGCATGCATTTGAAGTGTATGTAGTTGAATGAATTGTATTGATGGTCATTGGGGGCAAACGTGTCTTTCTATGTAAACTGAATTTAACTGCAAATGAAATAATAATCACCCTAATCCTACCCATAACCCCCAAACCCCCCACTGCTGTCCTCCTCCTAGCAGACCTATCAAGCAAACGTAAGTTCCTTTATATGAATCTAATACGGTTATGCTGTCACTTGTCACTGCACTCATCAGTCATGATAATAGTATTTTTCTTGCCTCCTAAGATGGAAAATCCAAGGTTCCGTTTCTCGCCCTCACAGGAGTTGGTCCTCAAGGCCACACACCCCAGGCAGTATGCAGGAGACAAGACAACTGTGTCCAATTTGGCCTAGTGTTTAATATCTAAAGAAAATATACAATTAAATAGTATAGAATTCCAACTTTTAGTTGATATAGAGGTTAGCTAAGGTTTTACAGGATTGTCAGTGGTCAAATAAACTTTGTGAGTTTTGTCCACCTACAGTAGCTAGCGATATACGAACGTTGTTAAATTACACAATTTGGGTAGCCCCTGTAGTCAAACAAGTCGGTTGGCGAGACGTGTTATTGTCATATTTCCTCACATTTAGTCATCATTCGTTGTTAAATGAAGCACAATTACCTCATATACTCACCGAGTGGCATCGATGGCTGACAGAAAAATAATGTATAGCCAATGCTAACTTGCCTGTGCAGCAGCAGCTACAGTAGCTAGCGATCTACGAAAGTTATTAAATTACACCGTTTGGGAAGCCCCTGTAGTCAAACAAGTCGGTTGACTAGACATGCTATTGTCATATTTCATCACATTTATAGTTGTTGACTTTAAATTCGTTGCAAATTAAGCAAAATTACCTCAGATACTCACCGAGTAGCATCAATGGCTGACAGAAAAAGATTTTCTGATGAAGTGACGTTGGGAACATTTCAGAGGAAGATGATTGGCTTAAAAACTTTTGGAACAAGCTAGGCTCTTCATTGGTGTATTTTTGCTCTCTTTCTCCAATTTGAAACAAACTGAAGCATCTGATTGGAGGAGAGGACTAATGGAACAATATGGGTATTTGGAACATTTGGAACAGAAAAATGAGCAAATTGCCCAAGGATATTGCCCATTCTTCTCTGTCGAAGGAGGAGGGGAAATGGGGGGTTTTGCTGGGTGAGAGGAGGAGTTGGCAGGGATGTGTCAACAATGCATATTAAGTAGCCATGTGCTTTGAGCCCCAGGTCTAATATTTTTTACTATTATATCCCTATTCTACCCTCCTATAATTCCCTCCCCATCCGCTATATTTTTCCCACTATCTTCCCCTCCCATTTTCACCTCCCCTATTTCCCTCTTTATACTTCCCTACCCCTTTTCTCCCCTCGCATATTACCCTCCCTCTCACCTATATTTTCCCCACTATTTTCGGCTCCCATATTTAATTTCCCTACCCCTATTTCCCTCCCCCCTATTCTCCTTCTACCTCCCCTATTGTCCCCTCCTATAATTCCCTCCCCATCCCCTATATTTTTCCCACTATTTCCCCCTCCCATATTTCACTTCCCTACCCTTATTTCCCCTCCCCTATATTTTTCCCACTATTTACCCCACCCCTATTTCTCCCATCCCCTATTTTCCCCTCAGTTATGCCCCGCCCCCTCCCCTATTTCACTCCCCTCCCCTATTTTCCACCACTTTCCCCCTCGTCTATTTTTTCCTTATTTTCCCCACCTCTACTTTCTGTCCCTCTCCTATTTTTCCTCCTCCCCTATTTTCCCCTCCATTATTTCCCCCTCCCTTATCTCCCTCCCTATATTTCCCCCACTATTTTCCTCTCCCATATTTCACTTCCCTACCCCTATTTTCCCCCTCCCATATCTCCCTCCCCCTCCCTATATTTTCCCCACTATTTTCCACTTCCCCTATATTTCCCTTTCCTTCCCCTATTTTCTGCCACGTTTCCCCTCCCTTAATTTCCCTCCCCATTACCCTTCCCCTATTTCCCTCCTTATATTCCCCTCTCCTAATTTTTCCCTCCCATATTTCTCCCTCCCCCATATTTTTCCCCATTATCCCCCTATTTCCTGCCACTTTTCCCCTCTCATATTTCTCTCCTCCCCTTTTTCTCAGACCCTGCACTGCTATGATGGTGTAGCCCAGCACGCCATCAATGAGCCGAGTCCAACCTCGGTAAGGACCCAGATGTCCCAGATGGGACACCTGATCTATTTGAGGGAGGAGAGGAGGATGACCCCACCATGTCCTTGCCCGACCTCGATGACCGTCTCCCACCAGTCCCTCCACTCAGGAAGGCCACTCCACCGCCCACTCAACCCATCCCAGGTACCTGTCGTCACACCCCCTCGATGACTGTCTCCCACCAGTCCCTCCACTCCACCGCCCACTCAACCCATCCCAGGTACCTGTCGTCACACCCCCTGATGACACTGCACCAGCTGCCAGTCAGGACCCAGGGGATGATGTAAGTGCCTATCCACGTCCTATACAGCTCACTCAAGTTTCTTTCCATTCATAACTATTAATGTGACTATTAATCCAACCCTTCCCCATGACTCTTCTATTTCCAGGAGTACATAGGACCTGATGGGGTTAGTGGATACCAGCACGTGGTCCTCCTGGCCACTAGTCAGCCACTGCCACCTCCACCCAGTCTGTATTCCACCTCCCTCCCTATAAACGCCAGTCTTCCAAGACCTGCCTTCGACCTCCACTCCTCTTCCCCCTCCTGCTGGTGGACCCAAGGTTTCCAGGACCACCGAATGGAGGAGGAGGAAGAAGCTGGAGTCTGGCATTAAAGTCAGAGCGCACAAGCCATACGAAGGCTATAAGTGCTCTAAATGTGGCAAGCCTAAAACTTCTGAGTTTGGACACAGTATGTATGGTTCTGTGCCGCTACCTCTGGTGGCCAAACTGTGGAGGAGTGACTGGCACTCATGAGGACCCAGCATGGTGCTAGCCAAGGCCAGTAAACTCTGACTCGTGTGTACATTGTAAAGTTGTTTTTGTACGTATGTTCTTTGTAAAAAAAAAAAGTACGACGTTCATTGTTAATCTCTTGTACATTTAGTTATTTTAAAATCATCTTAACTTGTACAGTAGGATGGGTTGTTTCACACATGACATTCCCTGTGAAATAAATAATTGAATGCGAGCACTTTTTCTCCCTTAAATTCATTTTGATTTATTGTCATACACTCTTCTTTAAAGTTCAACAAACAAGAAGACAAGCAAATAAGTCATCATTTTCTTACTCAATAAACACACTGTTTACAGAGTTGTAACACACAAAAAAACAAATAATGCTGGGAAACACAAGCCCCCACCTCCACACCTGACATGTAGCCAGCCGTCCATGGTGGCCTCCAGTTCTGAACACACAAGGACCCACCTCCACACCTGACATGTAGCCATCCATGGTGTCCCCCAGTTCTGAACAGGCGGTTCCCCAAAGGTGATTTCTTTATTTTTTTAAATCTATTTTTTTTAGTCCATACATTTTGTTTATCTTACAAAAATAAACAATCCAAACAATAAAATATCAATACAACTTAAGTCAATTAAAAGAAAAGCAATTACCCCAAAATGAATGCGTTCGTTCAAATAACATGTATCAATCAGGGTCAGGTCCCTACACTTACGTAGCCGCACTCTTGGGCCGGATGGTGTTGGCAGGGGTGGTGCTGGCTGGGGCGGGCCTGGCCACAGCAGCTACCCCCTCCTGGTCTCTGCACTGAATGTAGCCAATCAAGGCGGCCATTGCACTCCCAGGATAACGGGGTGTCTGCGCCCTCAAGCTCCTGACATATATCTGTGTGAGACACAGCAGAGGGAACGTTTCAGATGTAAAATGTTGCATAAAACACACTGAGATTAACATAGAAAACACAAAAGATGCGTGCCCCTTACTTTATCCTGTCCGCACCTGTAGCCTCATACAGGTCCTGTAGTGAGTCCCACTTGTACTTCCCGATGCCGACAAGGGCCTTGCCCTCCTGGCAGTCCTTCCTGCCTCCAAGGCCCTCCTCAGAAAGTGCTGAGGTAAATTCATCAACTATAATTACTCCACATTGTTAAGATATTAAACACTAGGCCAAATTGGACACAGTTGTCTTGTCTCCTGCATACTGCCTGGGGTGTGTGGCCTTGAGGACCAACTCCTGTGAGGGCGAGAAACGGAACCTTGGATTTTCCATCTTAGGAGGCAAGAAAAATACTATTATCATGACTGATGAGTGCAGTGACAAGTGACAGCATAACCGTATTAGATTCATATAAAGGAACTTACGTTTGCTTGATAGGTCTGCTAGGAGGAGGACAGCAGTGGGAAGTTAGGGGGTTATGGGTAGGATTAGGGTGATTATTATTTCACATGCAGTTAAATTCAGTTTACATAGAAAGACACGTTTGCCCCCAATGACCATCAATACAATTCATTCAACTACATACACTTCAAATGCATGCCATTAAAAAACAAAAGAAAATATACAATTAAATAGTATAGAATTCCAACTTTTAGTTGATATAGAGGTTAGCTAAGGTTTTACAGGATTGTCAGTGGTCAAATAAACTTTGTGAGTTTTGTCCACCTACAGTAGCTAGCGATATACGAACGTTGTTAAATTACACAATTTGGGTAGCCCCTGTAGTCAAACAAGTCGGTTGGCGAGACGTGTTATTGTCATATTTCCTCACATTTAGTCATCATTCGTTGTTAAATGAAGCACAATTACCTCATATACTCACCGAGTGGCATCGATGGCTGACAGAAAAATAATGTATAGCCAATGCTAACTTGCCTGTGCAGCAGCAGCTACAGTAGCTAGCGATCTACGAAAGTTATTAAATTACACCGTTTGGGAAGCCCCTGTAGTCAAACAAGTCGGTTGACTAGACATGCTATTGTCATATTTCATCACATTTATAGTTGTTGACTTTAAATTCGTTGCAAATTAAGCAAAATTACCTCAGATACTCACCGAGTAGCATCAATGGCTGACAGAAAAAGATTTTCTGATGAAGTGACGTTGGGAACATTTCAGAGGAAGATGATTGGCTTAAAAACTTTTGGAACAAGCTAGGCTCTTCATTGGTGTATTTTTGCTCTCTTTCTCCAATTTGAAACAAACTGAAGCATCTGATTGGAGGAGAGGACTAATGGAACAATATGGGTATTTGGAACATTTGGAACAGAAAAATGAGCAAATTGCCCAAGGATATTGCCCATTCTTCTCTGTCGAAGGAGGAGGGGAAATGGGGGGTTTTGCTGGGTGAGAGGAGGAGTTGGCAGGGATGTGTCAACAATGCATATTAAGTAGCCATGTGCTTTGAGCCCCAGGTCTAATATTTTTTACTATTATATCCCTATTCTACCCTCCTATAATTCCCTCCCCATCCGCTATATTTTTCCCACTATCTTCCCCTCCCATTTTCACCTCCCCTATTTCCCTCTTTATACTTCCCTACCCCTTTTCTCCCCTCGCATATTACCCTCCCTCTCACCTATATTTTCCCCACTATTTTCGGCTCCCATATTTAATTTCCCTACCCATATTTCCCTCCCCCCTATTCTGCTTCTACCTCCCCTATTGTCCCCTCCTATAATTCCCTCCCCATCCCCTATATTTTTCCCACTATTTCCCCCTCCCATATTTCACTTCCCTACCCTTATTTCCCCTCCCCTATATTTTTCCCACTATTTACCCCACCCCTATTTCTCCCATCCCCTATTTTCCCCTCAGTTATGCCCCGCCCCCTCCCCTATTTCACTCCCCTCCCCTATTTTCCACCACTTTCCCCCTCGTCTATTTTTTCCTTATTTTCCCCACCTCTACTTTCTGTCCCTCTCCTATTTTTCCTCCTCCCCTATTTTCCCCTCCATTATTTCCCCCTCCCTTATCTCCCTCCCTATATTTCCCCCACTATTTTCCTCTCCCATATTTCACTTCCCTACCCCTATTTTCCCCCTCCCATATCTCCCTCCCCCTCCCTATATTTTCCCCACTATTTTCCACTTCCCCTATATTTCCCTTTCCTTCCCCTATTTTCTGCCACGTTTCCCCTCCCTTAATTTCCCTCCCCATTACCCTTCCCCTATTTCCCTCCTTATATTCCCCTCTCCTAATTTTTCCCTCCCATATTTCTCCCTCCCCCATATTTTTCCCCATTATCCCCCTATTTCCTGCCACTTTTCCCCTCTCATATTTCTCTCCTCCCCTTTTTCTCAGACCCTACACTGCTATGATGGTGTAGCCCAGCACGCCATCAATGAGCCGAGTCCAACCTCGGTAAGGACCCAGATGTCCCAGACGGGACTCCTGATCTATTTGAGGGAGGAGAGGAGGATGACCCCACCATGTCCTTGCCCGACCTCGATGACCGTCTCCCACCAGTCCCTCCACTCAGGAAGGCCACTCCACCGCCCACTCAACCCATCCCAGGTACCTGTCGTCACACCCCCTCGATGACTGTCTCCCACCAGTCCCTCCACTCCACCGCCCACTCAACCCATCCCAGGTACCTGTCGTCACACCCCCTGATGACACTGCACCAGCTGCCAGTCAGGACCCAGGGGATGATGTAAGTGCCTATCCACGTCCTATACAGCTCACTCAAGTTTCTTTCCATTCATAACTATTAATGTGACTATTAATCCAACCCTTCCCCATGACTCTTCTATTTCCAGGAGTACATAGGACCTGATGGGGTTAGTGGATACCAGCACGTGGTCCTCCTGGCCACTAGTCAGCCACTGCCACCTCCACCCAGTCTGTATTCCACCTCCCTCCCTATAAACGCCAGTCTTCCAAGACCTGCCTTCGACCTCCACTCCTCTTCCCCCTCCTGCTGGTGGACCCAAGGTTTCCAGGACCACCGAATGGAGGAGGAGGAAGAAGCTGGAGTCTGGCATTAAAGTCAGAGCGCACAAGCCATACGAAGGCTATAAGTGCTCTAAATGTGGCAAGCCTAAAACTTCTGAGTTTGGACACAGTATGTATGGTTCTGTGCCGCTACCTCTGGTGGCCAAACTGTGGAGGAGTGACTGGCACTCATGAGGACCCAGCATGGTGCTAGCCAAGGCCAGTAAACTCTGACTCGTGTGTACATTGTAAAGTTGTTTTTGTACGTATGTTCTTTGTAAAAAAAAAAAGTACGACGTTCATTGTTAATCTCTTGTACATTTAGTTATTTTAAAATCATCTTAACTTGTACAGTAGGATGGGTTGTTTCACACATGACATTCCCTGTGAAATAAATAATTGAATGCGAGCACTTTTTCTCCCTTAAATTCATTTTGATTTATTGTCATACACTCTTCTTTAAAGTTCAACAAACAAGAAGACAAGCAAATAAGTCATCATTTTCTTACTCAATAAACACACTGTTTACAGAGTTGTAACACACAAAAAAACAAATAATGCTGGGAAACACAAGCCCCCACCTCCACACCTGACATGTAGCCAGCCGTCCATGGTGGCCTCCAGTTCTGAACACACAAGGACCCACCTCCACACCTGACATGTAGCCATCCATGGTGTCCCCCAGTTCTGAACAGGCGGTTCCCCAAAGGTGATTTCTTTATTTTTTTAAATCTATTTTTTTTAGTCCATACATTTTGTTTATCTTACAAAAATAAACAATCCAAACAATAAAATATCAATACAACTTAAGTCAATTAAAAGAAAAGCAATTACCCCAAAATGAATGCGTTCGTTCAAATAACATGTATCAATCAGGGTCAGGTCCCTACACTTACGTAGCCGCACTCTTGGGCCGGATGGTGTTGGCAGGGGTGGTGCTGGCTGGGGCGGGCCTGGCCACAGCAGCTACCCCCTCCTGGTCTCTGCACTGAATGTAGCCAATCAAGGCGGCCATTGCACTCCCAGGATAACGGGGTGTCTGCGCCCTCAAGCTCCTGACATATATCTGTGTGAGACACAGCAGAGGGAACGTTTCAGATGTAAAATGTTGCATAAAACACACTGAGATTAACATAGAAAACACAAAAGATGCGTGCCCCTTACTTTATCCTGTCCGCACCTGTAGCCTCATACAGGTCCTGTAGTGAGTCCCACTTGTACTTCCCGATGCCGACAAGGGCCTTGCCCTCCTGGCAGTCCTTCCTGCCTCCAAGGCCCTCCTCAGAAAGTGCTGAGGTAAATTCATCAACTATAATTACTCCACATTGTTAAGATATTAAACACTAGGCCAAATTGGACACAGTTGTCTTGTCTCCTGCATACTGCCTGGGGTGTGTGGCCTTGAGGACCAACTCCTGTGAGGGCGAGAAACGGAACCTTGGATTTTCCATCTTAGGAGGCAAGAAAAATACTATTATCATGACTGATGAGTGCAGTGACAAGTGACAGCATAACCGTATTAGATTCATATAAAGGAACTTACGTTTGCTTGATAGGTCTGCTAGGAGGAGGACAGCAGTGGGAAGTTAGGGGGTTATGGGTAGGATTAGGGTGATTATTATTTCACATGCAGTTAAATTCAGTTTACATAGAAAGACACGTTTGCCCCCAATGACCATCAATACAATTCATTCAACTACATACACTTCAAATGCATGCCATTAAAAAACAAAAGAAAATATACAATTAAATAGTATAGAATTCCAACTTTTAGTTGATATAGAGGTTAGCTAAGGTTTTACAGGATTGTCAGTGGTCAAATAAACTTTGTGAGTTTTGTCCACCTACAGTAGCTAGCGATATACGAACGTTGTTAAATTACACAATTTGGGTAGCCCCTGTAGTCAAACAAGTCGGTTGGCGAGACGTGTTATTGTCATATTTCCTCACATTTAGTCATCATTCGTTGTTAAATGAAGCACAATTACCTCATATACTCACCGAGTGGCATCGATGGCTGACAGAAAAATAATGTATAGCCAATGCTAACTTGCCTGTGCAGCAGCAGCTACAGTAGCTAGCGATCTACGAAAGTTATTAAATTACACCGTTTGGGAAGCCCCTGTAGTCAAACAAGTCGGTTGACTAGACATGCTATTGTCATATTTCATCACATTTATAGTTGTTGACTTTAAATTCGTTGCAAATTAAGCAAAATTACCTCAGATACTCACCGAGTAGCATCAATGGCTGACAGAAAAAGATTTTCTGATGAAGTGACGTTGGGAACATTTCAGAGGAAGATGATTGGCTTAAAAACTTTTGGAACAAGCTAGGCTCTTCATTGGTGTATTTTTGCTCTCTTTCTCCAATTTGAAACAAACTGAAGCATCTGATTGGAGGAGAGGACTAATGGAACAATATGGGTATTTGGAACATTTGGAACAGAAAAATGAGCAAATTGCCCAAGGATATTGCCCATTCTTCTCTGTCGAAGGAGGAGGGGAAATGGGGGGTTTTGCTGGGTGAGAGGAGGAGTTGGCAGGGATGTGTCAACAATGCATATTAAGTAGCCATGTGCTTTGAGCCCCAGGTCTAATATTTTTTACTATTATATCCCTATTCTACCCTCCTATAATTCCCTCCCCATCCGCTATATTTTTCCCACTATCTTCCCCTCCCATTTTCACCTCCCCTATTTCCCTCTTTATACTTCCCTACCCCTTTTCTCCCCTCGCATATTACCCTCCCTCTCACCTATATTTTCCCCACTATTTTCGGCTCCCATATTTAATTTCCCTACCCCTATTTCCCTCCCCCCTATTCTCCTTCTACCTCCCCTATTGTCCCCTCCTATAATTCCCTCCCCATCCCCTATATTTTTCCCACTATTTCCCCCTCCCATATTTCACTTCCCTACCCTTATTTCCCCTCCCCTATATTTTTCCCACTATTTACCCCACCCCTATTTCTCCCATCCCCTATTTTCCCCTCAGTTATGCCCCGCCCCCTCCCCTATTTAACTCCCCTCCCCTATTTTCCACCACTTTCCCCCTCGTCTATTTTTTCCTTATTTTCCCCACCTCTACTTTCTGTCCCTCTCCTATTTTTCCTCCTCCCCTATTTTCCCCTCCATTATTTCCCCCTCCCTTATCTCCCTCCCTATATTTCCCCCCCTATTTTCCCCCTCCCATATCTCCCTCCCCCTCCCTATATTTTCCCCACTATTTTCCACTTCCCCTATATTTCCCTTTCCTTCCCCTATTTTCTGCCACGTTTCCCCTCCCTTAATTTCCCTCCCCATTACCCTTCCCCTATTTCCCTCCTTATATTCCCCTCTCCTAATTTTTCCCTCCCATATTTCTCCCTCCCCCATATTTTTCCCCATTATCCCCCTATTTCCTGCCACTTTTCCCCTCTCATATTTCTCTCCTCCCCTTTTTCTCAGACCCTGCACTGCTATGATGGTGTAGCCCAGCACGCCATCAATGAGCCGAGTCCAACCTCGGTAAGGACCCAGATGTCCCAGACGGGACACCTGATCTATTTGAGGGAGGAGAGGATGACCCCACCATGTCCTTGCCCGACCTCGATGACCGTCTCCCACCAGTCCCTCCACTCAGGAAGGCCACTCCACCGCCCACTCAACCCATCCCAGGTACCTGTCGTCACACCCCCTCGATGACTGTCTCCCACCAGTCCCTCCACTCCACCGCCCACTCAACCCATCCCAGGTACCTGTCGTCACACCCCCTGATGACACTGCACCAGCTGCCAGTCAGGACCCAGGGGATGATGTAAGTGCCTATCCACGTCCTATACAGCTCACTCAAGTTTCTTTCCATTCATAACTATTAATGTGACTATTAATCCAACCCTTCCCCATGACTCTTCTATTTCCAGGAGTACATAGGACCTGATGGGGTTAGTGGATACCAGCACGTGGTCCTCCTGGCCACTAGTCAGCCACTGCCACCTCCACCCAGTCTGTATTCCACCTCCCTCCCTATAAACGCCAGTCTTCCAAGACCTGCCTTCGACCTCCACTCCTCTTCCCCCTCCTGCTGGTGGACCCAAGGTTTCCAGGACCACCGAATGGAGGAGGAGGAAGAAGCTGGAGTCTGGCATTAAAGTCAGAGCGCACAAGCCATACGAAGGCTATAAGTGCTCTAAATGTGGCAAGCCTAAAACTTCTGAGTTTGGACACAGTATGTATGGTTCTGTGCCGCTACCTCTGGTGGCCAAACTGTGGAGGAGTGACTGGCACTCATGAGGACCCAGCATGGTGCTAGCCAAGGCCAGTAAACTCTGACTCGTGTGTACATTGTAAAGTTGTTTTTGTACGTATGTTCTTTGTAAAAAAAAAAAGTATGACGTTCATTGTTAATCTCTTGTACATTTAGTTATTTTAAAATCATCTTAACTTGTACAGTAGGATGGGTTGTTTCACACATGACATTCCCTGTGAAATAAATAATTGAATGCGAGCACTTTTTCTCCCTTAAATTCATTTTGATTTATTGTCATACACTCTTCTTTAAAGTTCAACAAACAAGAAGACAAGCAAATAAGTCATCATTTTCTTACTCAATAAACACACTGTTTACAGAGTTGTAACACACAAAAAAACAAATAATGCTGGGAAACACAAGCCCCCACCTCCACACCTGACATGTAGCCAGCCGTCCATGGTGGCCTCCAGTTCTGAACACACAAGGACCCACCTCCACACCTGACATGTAGCCATCCATGGTGTCCCCCAGTTCTGAACAGGCGGTTCCCCAAAGGTGATTTCTTTATTTTTTTAAATCTATTTTTTTTAGTCCATACATTTTGTTTATCTTACAAAAATAAACAATCCAAACAATAAAATATCAATACAACTTAAGTCAATTAAAAGAAAAGCAATTACCCCAAAATGAATGCGTTCGTTCAAATAACATGTATCAATCAGGGTCAGGTCCCTACACTTACGTAGCCGCACTCTTGGGCCGGATGGTGTTGGCAGGGGTGGTGCTGGCTGGGGCGGGCCTGGCCACAGCAGCTACCCCCTCCTGGTCTCTGCACTGAATGTAGCCAATCAAGGCGGCCATTGCACTCCCAGGATAACGGGGTGTCTGCGCCCTCAAGCTCCTGACATATATCTGTGTGAGACACAGCAGAGGGAACGTTTCAGATGTAAAATGTTGCATAAAACACACTGAGATTAACATAGAAAACACAAAAGATGCGTGCCCCTTACTTTATCCTGTCCGCACCTGTAGCCTCATACAGGTCCTGTAGTGAGTCCCACTTGTACTTCCCGATGCCGACAAGGGCCTTGCCCTCCTGGCAGTCCTTCCTGCCTCCAAGGCCCTCCTCAGAAAGTGCTGAGGTAAATTCATCAACTATAATTACTCCACATTGTTAAGATATTAAACACTAGGCCAAATTGGACACAGTTGTCTTGTCTCCTGCATACTGCCTGGGGTGTGTGGCCTTGAGGACCAACTCCTGTGAGGGCGAGAAACGGAACCTTGGATTTTCCATCTTAGGAGGCAAGAAAAATACTATTATCATGACTGATGAGTGCAGTGACAAGTGACAGCATAACCGTATTAGATTCATATAAAGGAACTTACGTTTGCTTGATAGGTCTGCTAGGAGGAGGACAGCAGTGGGAAGTTAGGGGGTTATGGGTAGGATTAGGGTGATTATTATTTCACATGCAGTTAAATTCAGTTTACATAGAAAGACACGTTTGCCCCCAATGACCATCAATACAATTCATTCAACTACATACACTTCAAATGCATGCCATTAAAAAACAAAAGAAAATATACAATTAAATAGTATAGAATTCCAACTTTTAGTTGATATAGAGGTTAGCTAAGGTTTTACAGGATTGTCAGTGGTCAAATAAACTTTGTGAGTTTTGTCCACCTACAGTAGCTAGCGATATACGAACGTTGTTAAATTACACAATTTGGGTAGCCCCTGTAGTCAAACAAGTCGGTTGGCGAGACGTGTTATTGTCATATTTCCTCACATTTAGTCATCATTCGTTGTTAAATGAAGCACAATTACCTCATATACTCACCGAGTGGCATCGATGGCTGACAGAAAAATAATGTATAGCCAATGCTAACTTGCCTGTGCAGCAGCAGCTACAGTAGCTAGCGATCTACGAAAGTTATTAAATTACACCGTTTGGGAAGCCCCTGTAGTCAAACAAGTCGGTTGACTAGACATGCTATTGTCATATTTCATCACATTTATAGTTGTTGACTTTAAATTCGTTGCAAATTAAGCAAAATTACCTCAGATACTCACCGAGTAGCATCAATGGCTGACAGAAAAAGATTTTCTGATGAAGTGACGTTGGGAACATTTCAGAGGAAGATGATTGGCTTAAAAACTTTTGGAACAAGCTAGGCTCTTCATTGGTGTATTTTTGCTCTCTTTCTCCAATTTGAAACAAACTGAAGCATCTGATTGGAGGAGAGGACTAATGGAACAATATGGGTATTTGGAACATTTGGAACAGAAAAATGAGCAAATTGCCCAAGGATATTGCCCATTCTTCTCTGTCGAAGGAGGAGGGGAAATGGGGGGTTTTGCTGGGTGAGAGGAGGAGTTGGCAGGGATGTGTCAACAATGCATATTAAGTAGCCATGTGCTTTGAGCCCCAGGTCTAATATTTTTTACTATTATATCCCTATTCTACCCTCCTATAATTCCCTCCCCATCCGCTATATTTTTCCCACTATCTTCCCCTCCCATTTTCACCTCCCCTATTTCCCTCTTTATACTTCCCTACCCCTTTTCTCCCCTCGCATATTACCCTCCCTCTCACCTATATTTTCCCCACTATTTTCGGCTCCCATATTTAATTTCCCTACCCCTATTTCCCTCCCCCCTATTCTCCTTCTACCTCCCCTATTGTCCCCTCCTATAATTCCCTCCCCATCCCCTATATTTTTCCCACTATTTCCCCCTCCCATATTTCACTTCCCTACCCTTATTTCCCCTCCCCTATATTTTTCCCACTATTTACCCCACCCCTATTTCTCCCATCCCCTATTTTCCCCTCAGTTATGCCCCGCCCCCTCCCCTATTTCACTCCCCTCCCCTATTTTCCACCACTTTCCCCCTCGTCTATTTTTTCCTTATTTTCCCCACCTCTACTTTCTGTCCCTCTCCTATTTTTCCTCCTCCCCTATTTTCCCCTCCATTATTTCCCCCTCCCTTATCTCCCTCCCTATATTTCCCCCACTATTTTCCTCTCCCATATTTCACTTCCCTACCCCTATTTTCCCCCTCCCATATCTCCCTCCCCCTCCCTATATTTTCCCCACTATTTTCCACTTCCCCTATATTTCCCTTTCCTTCCCCTATTTTCTGCCACGTTTCCCCTCCCTTAATTTCCCTCCCCATTACCCTTCCCCTATTTCCCTCCTTATATTCCCCTCTCCTAATTTTTCCCTCCCATATTTCTCCCTCCCCCATATTTTTCCCCATTATCCCCCTATTTCCTGCCACTTTTCCCCTCTCATATTTCTCTCCTCCCCTTTTTCTCAGACCCTGCACTGCTATGATGGTGTAGCCCAGCACGCCATCAATGAGCCGAGTCCAACCTCGGTAAGGACCCAGATGTCCCAGATGGGACACCTGATCTATTTGAGGGAGGAGAGGAGGATGACCCCACCATGTCCTTGCCCGACCTCGATGACCGTCTCCCACCAGTCCCTCCACTCAGGAAGGCCACTCCACCGCCCACTCAACCCATCCCAGGTACCTGTCGTCACACCCCCTGATGACACTGCACCAGCTGCCAGTCAGGACCCAGGGGATGATGTAAGTGCCTATCCACGTCCTATACAGCTCACTCAAGTTTCTTTCCATTCATAACTATTAATGTGACTATTAATCCAACCCTTCCCCATGACTCTTCTATTTCCAGGAGTACATAGGACCTGATGGGGTTAGTGGATACCAGCACGTGGTCCTCCTGGCCACTAGTCAGCCACTGCCACCTCCACCCAGTCTGTATTCCACCTCCCTCCCTATAAACGCCAGTCTTCCAAGACCTGCCTTCGACCTCCACTCCTCTTCCCCCTCCTGCTGGTGGACCCAAGGTTTCCAGGACCACCGAATGGAGGAGGAGGAAGAAGCTGGAGTCTGGCATTAAAGTCAGAGCGCACAAGCCATACGAAGGCTATAAGTGCTCTAAATGTGGCAAGCCTAAAACTTCTGAGTTTGGACACAGTATGTATGGTTCTGTGCCGCTACCTCTGGTGGCCAAACTGTGGAGGAGTGACTGGCACTCATGAGGACCCAGCATGGTGCTAGCCAAGGCCAGTAAACTCTGACTCGTGTGTACATTGTAAAGTTGTTTTTGTACGTATGTTCTTTGTAAAAAAAAAAAGTACGACGTTCATTGTTAATCTCTTGTACATTTAGTTATTTTAAAATCATCTTAACTTGTACAGTAGGATGGGTTGTTTCACACATGACATTCCCTGTGAAATAAATAATTGAATGCGAGCACTTTTTCTCCCTTAAATTCATTTTGATTTATTGTCATACACTCTTCTTTAAAGTTCAACAAACAAGAAGACAAGCAAATAAGTCATCATTTTCTTACTCAATAAACACACTGTTTACAGAGTTGTAACACACAAAAAAACAAATAATGCTGGGAAACACAAGCCCCCACCTCCACACCTGACATGTAGCCAGCCGTCCATGGTGGCCTCCAGTTCTGAACACACAAGGACCCACCTCCACACCTGACATGTAGCCATCCATGGTGTCCCCCAGTTCTGAACAGGCGGTTCCCCAAAGGTGATTTCTTTATTTTTTTAAATCTATTTTTTTTAGTCCATACATTTTGTTTATCTTACAAAAATAAACAATCCAAACAATAAAATATCAATACAACTTAAGTCAATTAAAAGAAAAGCAATTACCCCAAAATGAATGCGTTCGTTCAAATAACATGTATCAATCAGGGTCAGGTCCCTACACTTACGTAGCCGCACTCTTGGGCCGGATGGTGTTGGCAGGGGTGGTGCTGGCTGGGGCGGGCCTGGCCACAGCAGCTACCCCCTCCTGGTCTCTGCACTGAATGTAGCCAATCAAGGCGGCCATTGCACTCCCAGGATAACGGGGTGTCTGCGCCCTCAAGCTCCTGACATATATCTGTGTGAGACACAGCAGAGGGAACGTTTCAGATGTAAAATGTTGCATAAAACACACTGAGATTAACATAGAAAACACAAAAGATGCGTGCCCCTTACTTTATCCTGTCCGCACCTGTAGCCTCATACAGGTCCTGTAGTGAGTCCCACTTGTACTTCCCGATGCCGACAAGGGCCTTGCCCTCCTGGCAGTCCTTCCTGCCTCCAAGGCCCTCCTCAGAAAGTGCTGAGGTAAATTCATCAACTATAATTACTCCACATTGTTAAGATATTAAACACTAGGCCAAATTGGACACAGTTGTCTTGTCTCCTGCATACTGCCTGGGGTGTGTGGCCTTGAGGACCAACTCCTGTGAGGGCGAGAAACGGAACCTTGGATTTTCCATCTTAGGAGGCAAGAAAAATACTATTATCATGACTGATGAGTGCAGTGACAAGTGACAGCATAACCGTATTAGATTCATATAAAGGAACTTACGTTTGCTTGATAGGTCTGCTAGGAGGAGGACAGCAGTGGGAAGTTAGGGGGTTATGGGTAGGATTAGGGTGATTATTATTTCACATGCAGTTAAATTCAGTTTACATAGAAAGACACGTTTGCCCCCAATGACCATCAATACAATTCATTCAACTACATACACTTCAAATGCATGCCATTAAAAAACAAAAGAAAATATACAATTAAATAGTATAGAATTCCAACTTTTAGTTGATATAGAGGTTAGCTAAGGTTTTACAGGATTGTCAGTGGTCAAATAAACTTTGTGAGTTTTGTCCACCTACAGTAGCTAGCGATATACGAACGTTGTTAAATTACACAATTTGGGTAGCCCCTGTAGTCAAACAAGTCGGTTGGCGAGACGTGTTATTGTCATATTTCCTCACATTTAGTCATCATTCGTTGTTAAATGAAGCACAATTACCTCATATACTCACCGAGTGGCATCGATGGCTGACAGAAAAATAATGTATAGCCAATGCTAACTTGCCTGTGCAGCAGCAGCTACAGTAGCTAGCGATCTACGAAAGTTATTAAATTACACCGTTTGGGAAGCCCCTGTAGTCAAACAAGTCGGTTGACTAGACATGCTATTGTCATATTTCATCACATTTATAGTTGTTGACTTTAAATTCGTTGCAAATTAAGCAAAATTACCTCAGATACTCACCGAGTAGCATCAATGGCTGACAGAAAAATATTTTCTGATGAAGTGACGTTGGGAACATTTCAGAGGAAGATGATTGGCTTAAAAACTTTTGGAACAAGCTAGGCTCTTCATTGGTGTATTTTTGCTCTCTTTCTCCAATTTGAAACAAACTGAAGCATCTGATTGGAGGAGAGGACTAATGGAACAATATGGGTATTTGGAACATTTGGAACAGAAAAATGAGCAAATTGCCCAAGGATATTGCCCATTCTTCTCTGTCGAAGGAGGAGGGGAAATGGGGGGTTTTGCTGGGTGAGAGGAGGAGTTGGCAGGGATGTGTCAACAATGCATATTAAGTAGCCATGTGCTTTGAGCCCCAGGTCTAATATTTTTTACTATTATATCCCTATTCTACCCTCCTATAATTCCCTCCCCATCCGCTATATTTTTCCCACTATCTTCCCCTCCCATTTTCACCTCCCCTATTTCCCTCTTTATACTTCCCTACCCCTTTTCTCCCCTCGCATATTACCCTCCCTCTCACCTATATTTTCCCCACTATTTTCGGCTCCCATATTTAATTTCCCTACCCATATTTCCCTCCCCCCTATTCTCCTTCTACCTCCCCTATTGTCCCCTCCTATAATTCCCTCCCCATCCCCTATATTTTTCCCACTATTTCCCCCTCCCATATTTCACTTCCCTACCCTTATTTCCCCTCCCCTATATTTTTCCCACTATTTACCCCACCCCTATTTCTCCCATCCCCTATTTTCCCCTCAGTTATGCCCCGCCCCCTCCCCTATTTCACTCCCCTCCCCTATTTTCCACCACTTTCCCCCTCGTCTATTTTTTCCTTATTTTCCCCACCTCTACTTTCTGTCCCTCTCCTATTTTTCCTCCTCCCCTATTTTCCCCTCCATTATTTCCCCCTCCCTTATCTCCCTCCCTATATTTCCCCCACTATTTTCCTCTCCCATATTTCACTTCCCTACCCCTATTTTCCCCCTCCCATATCTCCCTCCCCCTCCCTATATTTTCCCCACTATTTTCCACTTCCCCTATATTTCCCTTTCCTTCCCCTATTTTCTGCCACGTTTCCCCTCCCTTAATTTCCCTCCCCATTACCCTTCCCCTATTTCCCTCCTTATATTCCCCTCTCCTAATTTTTCCCTCCCATATTTCTCCCTCCCCCATATTTTTCCCCATTATCCCCCTATTTCCTGCCACTTTTCCCCTCTCATATTTCTCTCCTCCCCTTTTTCTCAGACCCTACACTGCTATGATGGTGTAGCCCAGCACGCCATCAATGAGCCGAGTCCAACCTCGGTAAGGACCCAGATGTCCCAGACGGGACTCCTGATCTATTTGAGGGAGGAGAGGAGGATGACCCCACCATGTCCTTGCCCGACCTCGATGACCGTCTCCCACCAGTCCCTCCACTCAGGAAGGCCACTCCACCGCCCACTCAACCCATCCCAGGTACCTGTCGTCACACCCCCTCGATGACTGTCTCCCACCAGTCCCTCCACTCCACCGCCCACTCAACCCATCCCAGGTACCTGTCGTCACACCCCCTGATGACACTGCACCAGCTGCCAGTCAGGACCCAGGGGATGATGTAAGTGCCTATCCACGTCCTATACAGCTCACTCAAGTTTCTTTCCATTCATAACTATTAATGTGACTATTAATCCAACCCTTCCCCATGACTCTTCTATTTCCAGGAGTACATAGGACCTGATGGGGTTAGTGGATACCAGCACGTGGTCCTCCTGGCCACTAGTCAGCCACTGCCACCTCCACCCAGTCTGTATTCCACCTCCCTCCCTATAAACGCCAGTCTTCCAAGACCTGCCTTCGACCTCCACTCCTCTTCCCCCTCCTGCTGGTGGACCCAAGGTTTCCAGGACCACCGAATGGAGGAGGAGGAAGAAGCTGGAGTCTGGCATTAAAGTCAGAGCGCACAAGCCATACGAAGGCTATAAGTGCTCTAAATGTGGCAAGCCTAAAACTTCTGAGTTTGGACACAGTATGTATGGTTCTGTGCCGCTACCTCTGGTGGCCAAACTGTGGAGGAGTGACTGGCACTCATGAGGACCCAGCATGGTGCTAGCCAAGGCCAGTAAACTCTGACTCGTGTGTACATTGTAAAGTTGTTTTTGTACGTATGTTCTTTGTAAAAAAAAAAAGTACGACGTTCATTGTTAATCTCTTGTACATTTAGTTATTTTAAAATCATCTTAACTTGTACAGTAGGATGGGTTGTTTCACACATGACATTCCCTGTGAAATAAATAATTGAATGCGAGCACTTTTTCTCCCTTAAATTCATTTTGATTTATTGTCATACACTCTTCTTTAAAGTTCAACAAACAAGAAGACAAGCAAATAAGTCATCATTTTCTTACTCAATAAACACACTGTTTACAGAGTTGTAACACACAAAAAAACAAATAATGCTGGGAAACACAAGCCCCCACCTCCACACCTGACATGTAGCCAGCCGTCCATGGTGGCCTCCAGTTCTGAACACACAAGGACCCACCTCCACACCTGACATGTAGCCATCCATGGTGTCCCCCAGTTCTGAACAGGCGGTTCCCCAAAGGTGATTTCTTTATTTTTTTAAATCTATTTTTTTTAGTCCATACATTTTGTTTATCTTACAAAAATAAACAATCCAAACAATAAAATATCAATACAACTTAAGTCAATTAAAAGAAAAGCAATTACCCCAAAATGAATGCGTTCGTTCAAATAACATGTATCAATCAGGGTCAGGTCCCTACACTTACGTAGCCGCACTCTTGGGCCGGATGGTGTTGGCAGGGGTGGTGCTGGCTGGGGCGGGCCTGGCCACAGCAGCTACCCCCTCCTGGTCTCTGCACTGAATGTAGCCAATCAAGGCGGCCATTGCACTCCCAGGATAACGGGGTGTCTGCGCCCTCAAGCTCCTGACATATATCTGTGTGAGACACAGCAGAGGGAACGTTTCAGATGTAAAATGTTGCATAAAACACACTGAGATTAACATAGAAAACACAAAAGATGCGTGCCCCTTACTTTATCCTGTCCGCACCTGTAGCCTCATACAGGTCCTGTAGTGAGTCCCACTTGTACTTCCCGATGCCGACAAGGGCCTTGCCCTCCTGGCAGTCCTTCCTGCCTCCAAGGCCCTCCTCAGAAAGTGCTGAGGTAAATTCATCAACTATAATTACTCCACATTGTTAAGATATTAAACACTAGGCCAAATTGGACACAGTTGTCTTGTCTCCTGCATACTGCCTGGGGTGTGTGGCCTTGAGGACCAACTCCTGTGAGGGCGAGAAACGGAACCTTGGATTTTCCATCTTAGGAGGCAAGAAAAATACTATTATCATGACTGATGAGTGCAGTGACAAGTGACAGCATAACCGTATTAGATTCATATAAAGGAACTTACGTTTGCTTGATAGGTCTGCTAGGAGGAGGACAGCAGTGGGAAGTTAGGGGGTTATGGGTAGGATTAGGGTGATTATTATTTCACATGCAGTTAAATTCAGTTTACATAGAAAGACACGTTTGCCCCCAATGACCATCAATACAATTCATTCAACTACATACACTTCAAATGCATGCCATTAAAAAACAAAAGAAAATATACAATTAAATAGTATAGAATTCCAACTTTTAGTTGATATAGAGGTTAGCTAAGGTTTTACAGGATTGTCAGTGGTCAAATAAACTTTGTGAGTTTTGTCCACCTACAGTAGCTAGCGATATACGAACGTTGTTAAATTACACAATTTGGGTAGCCCCTGTAGTCAAACAAGTCGGTTGGCGAGACGTGTTATTGTCATATTTCCTCACATTTAGTCATCATTCGTTGTTAAATGAAGCACAATTACCTCATATACTCACCGAGTGGCATCGATGGCTGACAGAAAAATAATGTATAGCCAATGCTAACTTGCCTGTGCAGCAGCAGCTACAGTAGCTAGCGATCTACGAAAGTTATTAAATTACACCGTTTGGGAAGCCCCTGTAGTCAAACAAGTCGGTTGACTAGACATGCTATTGTCATATTTTATCACATTTATAGTTGTTGACTTTAAATTCGTTGCAAATTAAGCAAAATTACCTCAGATACTCACCGAGTAGCATCAATGGCTGACAGAAAAAGATTTTCTGATGAAGTGACGTTGGGAACATTTCAGAGGAAGATGATTGGCTTAAAAACTTTTGGAACAAGCTAGGCTCTTCATTGGTGTATTTTTGCTCTCTTTCTCCAATTTGAAACAAACTGAAGCATCTGATTGGAGGAGAGGACTAATGGAACAATATGGGTATTTGGAACATTTGGAACAGAAAAATGAGCAAATTGCCCAAGGATATTGCCCATTCTTCTCTGTCGAAGGAGGAGGGGAAATGGGGGGTTTTGCTGGGTGAGAGGAGGAGTTGGCAGGGATGTGTCAACAATGCATATTAAGTAGCCATGTGCTTTGAGCCCCAGGTCTAATATTTTTTACTATTATATCCCTATTCTACCCTCCTATAATTCCCTCCCCATCCGCTATATTTTTCCCACTATCTTCCCCTCCCATTTTCACCTCCCCTATTTCCCTCTTTATACTTCCCTACCCCTTTTCTCCCCTCGCATATTACCCTCCCTCTCACCTATATTTTCCCCACTATTTTCGGCTCCCATATTTAATTTCCCTACCCCTATTTCCCTCCCCCCTATTCTCCTTCTACCTCCCCTATTGTCCCCTCCTATAATTCCCTCCCCATCCCCTATATTTTTCCCACTATTTCCCCCTCCCATATTTCACTTCCCTACCCTTATTTCCCCTCCCCTATATTTTTCCCACTATTTACCCCACCCCTATTTCTCCCATCCCCTATTTTCCCCTCAGTTATGCCCCGCCCCCTCCCCTATTTCACTCCCCTCCCCTATTTTCCACCACTTTCCCCCTCGTCTATTTTTTCCTTATTTTCCCCACCTCTACTTTCTGTCCCTCTCCTATTTTTCCTCCTCCCCTATTTTCCCCTCCATTATTTCCCCCTCCCTTATCTCCCTCCCTATATTTCCCCCACTATTTTCCTCTCCCATATTTCACTTCCCTACCCCTATTTTCCCCCTCCCATATCTCCCTCCCCCTCCCTATATTTTCCCCACTATTTTCCACTTCCCCTATATTTCCCTTTCCTTCCCCTATTTTCTGCCACGTTTCCCCTCCCTTAATTTCCCTCCCCATTACCCTTCCCCTATTTCCCTCCTTATATTCCCCTCTCCTAATTTTTCCCTCCCATATTTCTCCCTCCCCCATATTTTTCCCCATTATCCCCCTATTTCCTGCCACTTTTCCCCTCTCATATTTCTCTCCTCCCCTTTTTCTCAGACCCTACACTGCTATGATGGTGTAGCCCAGCACGCCATCAATGAGCCGAGTCCAACCTCGGTAAGGACCCAGATGTCCCAGACGGGACACCTGATCTATTTGAGGGAGGAGAGGAGGATGACCCCACCATGTCCTTGCCCGACCTCGATGACCGTCTCCCACCAGTCCCTCCACTCAGGAAGGCCACTCCACCGCCCACTCAACCCATCCCAGGTACCTGTCGTCACACCCCCTCGATGACTGTCTCCCACCAGTCCCTCCACTCCACCGCCCACTCAACCCATCCCAGGTACCTGTCGTCACACCCCCTGATGACACTGCACCAGCTGCCAGTCAGGACCCAGGGGATGATGTAAGTGCCTATCCACGTCCTATACAGCTCACTCAAGTTTCTTTCCATTCATAACTATTAATGTGACTATTAATCCAACCCTTCCCCATGACTCTTCTATTTCCAGGAGTACATAGGACCTGATGGGGTTAGTGGATACCAGCACGTGGTCCTCCTGGCCACTAGTCAGCCACTGCCACCTCCACCCAGTCTGTATTCCACCTCCCTCCCTATAAACGCCAGTCTTCCAAGACCTGCCTTCGACCTCCACTCCTCTTCCCCCTCCTGCTGGTGGACCCAAGGTTTCCAGGACCACCGAATGGAGGAGGAGGAAGAAGCTGGAGTCTGGCATTAAAGTCAGAGCGCACAAGCCATACGAAGGCTATAAGTGCTCTAAATGTGGCAAGCCTAAAACTTCTGAGTTTGGACACAGTATGTATGGTTCTGTGCCGCTACCTCTGGTGGCCAAACTGTGGAGGAGTGACTGGCACTCATGAGGACCCAGCATGGTGCTAGCCAAGGCCAGTAAACTCTGACTCGTGTGTACATTGTAAAGTTGTTTTTGTACGTATGTTCTTTGTAAAAAAAAAAAGTACGACGTTCATTGTTAATCTCTTGTACATTTAGTTATTTTAAAATCATCTTAACTTGTACAGTAGGATGGGTTGTTTCACACATGACATTCCCTGTGAAATAAATAATTGAATGCGAGCACTTTTTCTCCCTTAAATTCATTTTGATTTATTGTCATACACTCTTCTTTAAAGTTCAACAAACAAGAAGACAAGCAAATAAGTCATCATTTTCTTACTCAATAAACACACTGTTTACAGAGTTGTAACACACAAAAAAACAAATAATGCTGGGAAACACAAGCCCCCACCTCCACACCTGACATGTAGCCAGCCGTCCATGGTGGCCTCCAGTTCTGAACACACAAGGACCCACCTCCACACCTGACATGTAGCCATCCATGGTGTCCCCCAGTTCTGAACAGGCGGTTCCCCAAAGGTGATTTCTTTATTTTTTTAAATCTATTTTTTTTAGTCCATACATTTTGTTTATCTTACAAAAATAAACAATCCAAACAATAAAATATCAATACAACTTAAGTCAATTAAAAGAAAAGCAATTACCCCAAAATGAATGCGTTCGTTCAAATAACATGTATCAATCAGGGTCAGGTCCCTACACTTACGTAGCCGCACTCTTGGGCCGGATGGTGTTGGCAGGGGTGGTGCTGGCTGGGGCGGGCCTGGCCACAGCAGCTACCCCCTCCTGGTCTCTGCACTGAATGTAGCCAATCAAGGCGGCCATTGCACTCCCAGGATAACGGGGTGTCTGCGCCCTCAAGCTCCTGACATATATCTGTGTGAGACACAGCAGAGGGAACGTTTCAGATGTAAAATGTTGCATAAAACACACTGAGATTAACATAGAAAACACAAAAGATGCGTGCCCCTTACTTTATCCTGTCCGCACCTGTAGCCTCATACAGGTCCTGTAGTGAGTCCCACTTGTACTTCCCGATGCCGACAAGGGCCTTGCCCTCCTGGCAGTCCTTCCTGCCTCCAAGGCCCTCCTCAGAAAGTGCTGAGGTAAATTCATCAACTATAATTACTCCACATTGTTAAGATATTAAACACTAGGCCAAATTGGACACAGTTGTCTTGTCTCCTGCATACTGCCTGGGGTGTGTGGCCTTGAGGACCAACTCCTGTGAGGGCGAGAAACGGAACCTTGGATTTTCCATCTTAGGAGGCAAGAAAAATACTATTATCATGACTGATGAGTGCAGTGACAAGTGACAGCATAACCGTATTAGATTCATATAAAGGAACTTACGTTTGCTTGATAGGTCTGCTAGGAGGAGGACAGCAGTGGGAAGTTAGGGGGTTATGGGTAGGATTAGGGTGATTATTATTTCACATGCAGTTAAATTCAGTTTACATAGAAAGACACGTTTGCCCCCAATGACCATCAATACAATTCATTCAACTACATACACTTCAAATGCATGCCATTAAAAAACAAAAGAAAATATACAATTAAATAGTATAGAATTCCAACTTTTAGTTGATATAGAGGTTAGCTAAGGTTTTACAGGATTGTCAGTGGTCAAATAAACTTTGAGTTTTGTCCACCTACAGTAGCTAGCGATATACGAACGTTGTTAAATTACACAATTTGGGTAGCCCCTGTAGTCAAACAAGTCGGTTGGCGAGACGTGTTATTGTCATATTTCCTCACATTTAGTCATCATTCGTTGTTAAATGAAGCACAATTACCTCATATACTCACCGAGTGGCATCGATGGCTGACAGAAAAATAATGTATAGCCAATGCTAACTTGCCTGTGCAGCAGCAGCTACAGTAGCTAGCGATCTACGAAAGTTATTAAATTACACCGTTTGGGAAGCCCCTGTAGTCAAACAAGTCGGTTGACTAGACATGCTATTGTCATATTTCATCACATTTATAGTTGTTGACTTTAAATTCGTTGCAAATTAAGCAAAATTACCTCAGATACTCACCGAGTAGCATCAATGGCTGACAGAAAAAGATTTTCTGATGAAGTGACGTTGGGAACATTTCAGAGGAAGATGATTGGCTTAAAAACTTTTGGAACAAGCTAGGCTCTTCATTGGTGTATTTTTGCTCTCTTTCTCTGCCCAAGGATATTGCCCATTCTTCTCTGTCGAAGGAGGAGGGGAAATGGGGGGTTTTGCTGGGTGAGAGGAGGAGTTGGCAGGGATGTGTCAACAATGCATATTAAGTAGCCATGTGCTTTGAGCCCCAGGTCTAATATTTTTTACTATTATATCCCTATTCTACCCTCCTATAATTCCCTCCCCATCCGCTATATTTTTCCCACTATCTTCCCCTCCCATTTTCACCTCCCCTATTTCCCTCTTTATACTTCCCTACCCCTTTTCTCCCCTCGCATATTACCCTCCCTCTCACCTATATTTTCCCCACTATTTTCGGCTCCCATATTTAATTTCCCTACCCCTATTTCCCTCCCCCCTATTCTCCTTCTACCTCCCCTATTGTCCCCTCCTATAATTCCCTCCCCATCCCCTATATTTTTCCCACTATTTCCCCCTCCCATATTTCACTTCCCTACCCTTATTTCCCCTCCCCTATATTTTTCCCACTATTTACCCCACCCCTATTTCTCCCATCCCCTATTTTCCCCTCAGTTATGCCCCGCCCCCTCCCCTATTTCACTCCCCTCCCCTATTTTCCACCACTTTCCCCCTCGTCTATTTTTTCCTTATTTTCCCCACCTCTACTTTCTGTCCCTCTCCTATTTTTCCTCCTCCCCTATTTTCCCCTCCATTATTTCCCCCTCCCTTATCTCCCTCCCTATATTTCCCCCACTATTTTCCTCTCCCATATTTCACTTCCCTACCCCTATTTTCCCCCTCCCATATCTCCCTCCCCCTCCCTATATTTTCCCCACTATTTTCCACTTCCCCTATATTTCCCTTTCCTTCCCCTATTTTCTGCCACGTTTCCCCTCCCTTAATTTCCCTCCCCATTACCCTTCCCCTATTTCCCTCCTTATATTCCCCTCTCCTAATTTTTCCCTCCCATATTTCTCCCTCCCCCATATTTTTCCCCATTATCCCCCTATTTCCTGCCACTTTTCCCCTCTCATATTTCTCTCCTCCCCTTTTTCTCAGACCCTGCACTGCTATGATGGTGTAGCCCAGCACGCCATCAATGATCCGAGTCCAACCTCGGTAAGGACCCAGATGTCCCAGACGGGACACCTGATCTATTTGAGGGAGGAGAGGAGGATGACCCCACCATGTCCTTGCCCGACCTCGATGACCGTCTCCCACCAGTCCCTCCACTCAGGAAGGCCACTCCACCGCCCACTCAACCCATCCCAGGTACCTGTCGTCACACCCCCTCGATGACTGTCTCCCACCAGTCCCTCCACTCCACCGCCCACTCAACCCATCCCAGGTACCTGTCGTCACACCCCCTGATGACACTGCACCAGCTGCCAGTCAGGACCCAGGGGATGATGTAAGTGCCTATCCACGTCCTATACAGCTCACTCAAGTTTCTTTCCATTCATAACTATTAATGTGACTATTAATCCAACCCTTCCCCATGACTCTTCTATTTCCAGGAGTACATAGGACCTGATGGGGTTAGTGGATACCAGCACGTGGTCCTCCTGGCCACTAGTCAGCCACTGCCACCTCCACCCAGTCTGTATTCCACCTCCCTCCCTATAAACGCCAGTCTTCCAAGACCTGCCTTCGACCTCCACTCCTCTTCCCCCTCCTGCTGGTGGACCCAAGGTTTCCAGGACCACCGAATGGAGGAGGAGGAAGAAGCTGGAGTCTGGCATTAAAGTCAGAGCGCACAAGCCATACGAAGGCTATAAGTGCTCTAAATGTGGCAAGCCTAAAACTTCTGAGTTTGGACACAGTATGTATGGTTCTGTGCCGCTACCTCTGGTGGCCAAACTGTGGAGGAGTGACTGGCACTCATGAGGACCCAGCATGGTGCTAGCCAAGGCCAGTAAACTCTGACTCGTGTGTACATTGTAAAGTTGTTTTTGTACGTATGTTCTTTGTAAAAAAAAAAAAGTATGACGTTCATTGTTAATCTCTTGTACATTTAGTTATTTTAAAATCATCTTAACTTGTACAGTAGGATGGGTTGTTTCACACATGACATTCCCTGTGAAATAAATAATTGAATGCGAGCACTTTTTCTCCCTTAAATTCATTTTGATTTATTGTCATACACTCTTCTTTAAAGTTCAACAAACAAGAAGACAAGCAAATAAGTCATCATTTTCTTACTCAATAAACACACTGTTTACAGAGTTGTAACACACAAAAAAACAAATAATGCTGGGAAACACAAGCCCCCACCTCCACACCTGACATGTAGCCAGCCGTCCATGGTGGCCTCCAGTTCTGAACACACAAGGACCCACCTCCACACCTGACATGTAGCCATCCATGGTGTCCCCCAGTTCTGAACAGGCGGTTCCCCAAAGGTGATTTCTTTATTTTTTTAAATCTATTTTTTTTAGTCCATACATTTTGTTTATCTTACAAAAATAAACAATCCAAACAATAAAATATCAATACAACTTAAGTCAATTAAAAGAAAAGCAATTACCCCAAAATGAATGCGTTCGTTCAAATAACATGTATCAATCAGGGTCAGGTCCCTACACTTACGTAGCCGCACTCTTGGGCCGGATGGTGTTGGCAGGGGTGGTGCTGGCTGGGGCGGGCCTGGCCACAGCAGCTACCCCCTCCTGGTCTCTGCACTGAATGTAGCCAATCAAGGCGGCCATTGCACTCCCAGGATAACGGGGTGTCTGCGCCCTCAAGCTCCTGACATATATCTGTGTGAGACACAGCAGAGGGAACGTTTCAGATGTAAAATGTTGCATAAAACACACTGAGATTAACATAGAAAACACAAAAGATGCGTGCCCCTTACTTTATCCTGTCCGCACCTGTAGCCTCATACAGGTCCTGTAGTGAGTCCCACTTGTACTTCCCGATGCCGACAAGGGCCTTGCCCTCCTGGCAGTCCTTCCTGCCTCCAAGGCCCTCCTCAGAAAGTGCTGAGGTAAATTCATCAACTATAATTACTCCACATTGTTAAGATATTAAACACTAGGCCAAATTGGACACAGTTGTCTTGTCTCCTGCATACTGCCTGGGGTGTGTGGCCTTGAGGACCAACTCCTGTGAGGGCGAGAAACGGAACCTTGGATTTTCCATCTTAGGAGGCAAGAAAAATACTATTATCATGACTGATGAGTGCAGTGACAAGTGACAGCATAACCGTATTAGATTCATATAAAGGAACTTACGTTTGCTTGATAGGTCTGCTAGGAGGAGGACAGCAGTGGGAAGTTAGGGGGTTATGGGTAGGATTAGGGTGATTATTATTTCACATGCAGTTAAATTCAGTTTACATAGAAAGACACGTTTGCCCCCAATGACCATCAATACAATTCATTCAACTACATACACTTCAAATGCATGCCATTAAAAAACAAAAGAAAATATACAATTAAATAGTATAGAATTCCAACTTTTAGTTGATATAGAGGTTAGCTAAGGTTTTACAGGATTGTCAGTGGTCAAATAAACTTTGAGTTTTGTCCACCTACAGTAGCTAGCGATATACGAACGTTGTTAAATTACACAATTTGGGTAGCCCCTGTAGTCAAACAAGTCGGTTGGCGAGACGTGTTATTGTCATATTTCCTCACATTTAGTCATCATTCGTTGTTAAATGAAGCACAATTACCTCATATACTCACCGAGTGGCATCGATGGCTGACAGAAAAATAATGTATAGCCAATGCTAACTTGCCTGTGCAGCAGCAGCTACAGTAGCTAGCGATCTACGAAAGTTATTAAATTACACCGTTTGGGAAGCCCCTGTAGTCAAACAAGTCGGTTGACTAGACATGCTATTGTCATATTTCATCACATTTATAGTTGTTGACTTTAAATTCGTTGCAAATTAAGCAAAATTACCTCAGATACTCACCGAGTAGCATCAATGGCTGACAGAAAAAGATTTTCTGATGAAGTGACGTTGGGAACATTTCAGAGGAAGATGATTGGCTTAAAAACTTTTGGAACAAGCTAGGCTCTTCATTGGTGTATTTTTGCTCTCTTTCTCTGCCCAAGGATATTGCCCATTCTTCTCTGTCGAAGGAGGAGGGGAAATGGGGGGTTTTGCTGGGTGAGAGGAGGAGTTGGCAGGGATGTGTCAACAATGCATATTAAGTAGCCATGTGCTTTGAGCCCCAGGTCTAATATTTTTTACTATTATATCCCTATTCTACCCTCCTATAATTCCCTCCCCATCCGCTATATTTTTCCCACTATCTTCCCCTCCCATTTTCACCTCCCCTATTTCCCTCTTTATACTTCCCTACCCCTTTTCTCCCCTCGCATATTACCCTCCCTCTCACCTATATTTTCCCCACTATTTTCGGCTCCCATATTTAATTTCCCTACCCCTATTTCCCTCCCCCCTATTCTCCTTCTACCTCCCCTATTGTCCCCTCCTATAATTCCCTCCCCATCCCCTATATTTTTCCCACTATTTCCCCCTCCCATATTTCACTTCCCTACCCTTATTTCCCCTCCCCTATATTTTTCCCACTATTTACCCCACCCCTATTTCTCCCATCCCCTATTTTCCCCTCAGTTATGCCCCGCCCCCTCCCCTATTTCACTCCCCTCCCCTATTTTCCACCACTTTCCCCCTCGTCTATTTTTTCCTTATTTTCCCCACCTCTACTTTCTGTCCCTCTCCTATTTTTCCTCCTCCCCTATTTTCCCCTCCATTATTTCCCCCTCCCTTATCTCCCTCCCTATATTTCCCCCACTATTTTCCTCTCCCATATTTCACTTCCCTACCCCTATTTTCCCCCTCCCATATCTCCCTCCCCCTCCCTATATTTTCCCCACTATTTTCCACTTCCCCTATATTTCCCTTTCCTTCCCCTATTTTCTGCCACGTTTCCCCTCCCTTAATTTCCCTCCCCATTACCCTTCCCCTATTTCCCTCCTTATATTCCCCTCTCCTAATTTTTCCCTCCCATATTTCTCCCTCCCCCATATTTTTCCCCATTATCCCCCTATTTCCTGCCACTTTTCCCCTCTCATATTTCTCTCCTCCCCTTTTTCTCAGACCCTGCACTGCTATGATGGTGTAGCCCAGCACGCCATCAATGATCCGAGTCCAACCTCGGTAAGGACCCAGATGTCCCAGACGGGACACCTGATCTATTTGAGGGAGGAGAGGAGGATGACCCCACCATGTCCTTGCCCGACCTCGATGACCGTCTCCCACCAGTCCCTCCACTCAGGAAGGCCACTCCACCGCCCACTCAACCCATCCCAGGTACCTGTCGTCACACCCCCTCGATGACTGTCTCCCACCAGTCCCTCCACTCCACCGCCCACTCAACCCATCCCAGGTACCTGTCGTCACACCCCCTGATGACACTGCACCAGCTGCCAGTCAGGACCCAGGGGATGATGTAAGTGCCTATCCACGTCCTATACAGCTCACTCAAGTTTCTTTCCATTCATAACTATTAATGTGACTATTAATCCAACCCTTCCCCATGACTCTTCTATTTCCAGGAGTACATAGGACCTGATGGGGTTAGTGGATACCAGCACGTGGTCCTCCTGGCCACTAGTCAGCCACTGCCACCTCCACCCAGTCTGTATTCCACCTCCCTCCCTATAAACGCCAGTCTTCCAAGACCTGCCTTCGACCTCCACTCCTCTTCCCCCTCCTGCTGGTGGACCCAAGGTTTCCAGGACCACCGAATGGAGGAGGAGGAAGAAGCTGGAGTCTGGCATTAAAGTCAGAGCGCACAAGCCATACGAAGGCTATAAGTGCTCTAAATGTGGCAAGCCTAAAACTTCTGAGTTTGGACACAGTATGTATGGTTCTGTGCCGCTACCTCTGGTGGCCAAACTGTGGAGGAGTGACTGGCACTCATGAGGACCCAGCATGGTGCTAGCCAAGGCCAGTAAACTCTGACTCGTGTGTACATTGTAAAGTTGTTTTTGTACGTATGTTCTTTGTAAAAAAAAAAAGTATGACGTTCATTGTTAATCTCTTGTACATTTAGTTATTTTAAAATCATCTTAACTTGTACAGTAGGATGGGTTGTTTCACACATGACATTCCCTGTGAAATAAATAATTGAATGCGAGCACTTTTTCTCCCTTAAATTCATTTTGATTTATTGTCATACACTCTTCTTTAAAGTTCAACAAACAAGAAGACAAGCAAATAAGTCATCATTTTCTTACTCAATAAACACACTGTTTACAGAGTTGTAACACACAAAAAAACAAATAATGCTGGGAAACACAAGCCCCCACCTCCACACCTGACATGTAGCCAGCCGTCCATGGTGGCCTCCAGTTCTGAACACACAAGGACCCACCTCCACACCTGACATGTAGCCATCCATGGTGTCCCCCAGTTCTGAACAGGCGGTTCCCCAAAGGTGATTTCTTTATTTTTTTAAATCTATTTTTTTTAGTCCATACATTTTGTTTATCTTACAAAAATAAACAATCCAAACAATAAAATATCAATACAACTTAAGTCAATTAAAAGAAAAGCAATTACCCCAAAATGAATGCGTTCGTTCAAATAACATGTATCAATCAGGGTCAGGTCCCTACACTTACGTAGCCGCACTCTTGGGCCGGATGGTGTTGGCAGGGGTGGTGCTGGCTGGGGCGGGCCTGGCCACAGCAGCTACCCCCTCCTGGTCTCTGCACTGAATGTAGCCAATCAAGGCGGCCATTGCACTCCCAGGATAACGGGGTGTCTGCGCCCTCAAGCTCCTGACATATATCTGTGTGAGACACAGCAGAGGGAACGTTTCAGATGTAAAATGTTGCATAAAACACACTGAGATTAACATAGAAAACACAAAAGATGCGTGCCCCTTACTTTATCCTGTCCGCACCTGTAGCCTCATACAGGTCCTGTAGTGAGTCCCACTTGTACTTCCCGATGCCGACAAGGGCCTTGCCCTCCTGGCAGTCCTTCCTGCCTCCAAGGCCCTCCTCAGAAAGTGCTGAGGTAAATTCATCAACTATAATTACTCCACATTGTTAAGATATTAAACACTAGGCCAAATTGGACACAGTTGTCTTGTGTCCTGCATACTGCCTGGGGTGTGTGGCCTTGAGGACCAACTCCTGTGAGGGCGAGAAACGGAACCTTGGATTTTCCATCTTAGGAGGCAAGAAAAATACTATTATCATGACTGATGAGTGCAGTGACAAGTGACAGCATAACCGTATTAGATTCATATAAAGGAACTTACGTTTGCTTGATAGGTCTGCTAGGAGGAGGACAGCAGTGGGGGGTTTGGGGGTTATGGGTAGGATGATTATTATTTCATTTGCAGTTAAATTCAGTTTACATAGAAAGACACGTTTGCCCCCAATGACCATCAATACAATTCATTCAACTACATACACTTCAAATGCATGCCATCAAAAAACAAAAGAAAATATACAATTAAATAGTATAGAATTCCAACTTTTAGTTGATATAGATGTTAGCTAAGGTTTTACAGGATTGTCAGTGGTCAAATAAACTTTGTGAGTTTTGTCCACCTACAGTAGCTAGCGATTTACGAACGTTGTTAAATTACACAATTTGGGTAGCCACTGTAGTCAAACAAGTCGGTTGGCTAGACGTGTTATTGTCATATTTCATCACATTTATAGTTGTTGACTTTAAATTCGTTGCAAATTAAGCAAAATTACCTCAGATACTCACCGAGTAGCATCAATGGCTGGCAGAACAATTATTTATAGCCAACGCTAACTTGCCTGTGCAGCAGCAGGCTACAGTAGCTAGCGATCTACGAAAGTTGTTAAATTACACCGTTTGGGAAGCCCCTGTAGTCAAACAATTCGGTTGACTAGACGTGTTATTGTCATATTTCATCACATTTATAGTTGTTGACTTTAAATTCGTTGCAAATTAAGCAAAATTACCTCAGATACTCACCGAGTAGCATCAATGGCTGACAGAAAAAGATTTTGTGATGAAGTGACGTTAGGAACATTTCAGAGGAAGATGATTGGCTTAAAAACTTTTGGAACAAGCTAGGCTCTTCATTGGTGTATTTTTGCTCTCTTTCTCCAATTTGAAACAAACTGAAGCATCTGATTGGAGGAGAGGACTAATGGTACAATATGGGTATTTGGAACATTTGGAACAGAAAAATGAGCAAATTGCCCAAGGATATTGCCCATTCTTCTCTGTCGAAGGAGGAGGGGAAATGGGGGGTTTTGCTGGGTGAGAGGAGGAGTTGGCAGGCATGTGTCAACAATGCATATTAAGTAGCCATGTGCTTTGAGCACCAGGTCTAACATTTTTTACTATTATATCCCTATTCTCCCCTCCTATAATTCCCTCCCCATCCCCTATATTTTCCCCACTATCTTCCCCTCCCATTTTCACCTCCCCTATTTCCCTCTTTATACTTCCCTCCCCCTTTTCTCCCCTCGCATATTTCCCTCCCTCTCACCTATATTTTCCCCACTATTTTCGGCTCCCATATTTAATTTCCCTACCCCTATTTCCCTCCCCCCTATTCTCCTTCTACCTCCCCTATTGTCCCCTCACCTCCCCTATTCTCCCCTCCTATAATTCCCTCCCCATTCCCCCTATATTTTTCCCACTATTTCCCCCTCCCATATTTCCCTTTCCCTCCCCTATATTTCACTTCCCTACCCTTATTTCCCCTCCCCTATATTTTTCCCACTATTTACCCCACCCCTATTTTCCCCTCACTTATGCCCCGCCCCCTCCCCTATTTTCCACCACTTTCCCCCTCGTCTATTTTTTCCTTATTTTCCCCCACCTCTACTTTCTGTCCCTCCCCTATTTTCCCCTCCATTATTTCCCTTTCCTTCCCCTATTTCCCCCCTCCCTTATCTCCCTCCCTATATTTCCCCCACTATTTTCCTCTCCCATATTTCACTTCCCTACCCCTATTTTCCCCCTCCCATATCTCCCTCCCCCCTCCCTATATTTTCCCCACTATTTTCCACTTCCCCTATATTTCCCTTTCCTTCCCCTATTTTCTGCCACGTTTCCCCTCCCTTAATTTCCCTCCCCATTACCCTTCCCCTATTTCCCTCCTTATATTCCCCTCTCCTAATTTTTCCCTCCCCCATATTTTTCCCCATTATCCCCCTATTTCCTGCCACTTTTCCCCTCTCATATTTCTCTCCTCCCCTTTTTCTCAGACCCTGCACTGCTATGATGGTGTAGCCCAGCACGCCATCAATGAGCCGAGTCCAACCTCGGTAAGGACCCAGATGTCCCAGACGGGACACCTGATCTATTTGAGGGAGGAGAGGAGGATGAACCCACCATGTCCTTGCCCGACCTCGATGACCGTCTCCCACCAGTCCCTCCACTCAGGAAGGCCACTCCACCGCCCACTCAACCCATCCCAGGTACCTGTCGTCACACCCCCTGATGACACTGCACCAGCTGCCAGTCAGGACCCAGAGGATGATGTAAGTGCCTATCCACGTCCTAAACAGCTCACTCAAGTTTCTTTCCATTCATAACTATTAATGTGACTATTAATCCAACCCTTCCCCATGACTCTTCTATTTCCAGGAGTACATAGGACCTGATGGGGTTAGTGGATACCAGCACGTGGTCCTCCTGGCCACTAGTCAGCCACTGCCACCTCCACCCAGTCTGTCTTCCACCTCCCTCCCTATAACGCCAGTCTTCCAAGACCTGCCTTCGACCTCCACTCCTCTTCCCCCTCCTGCTGGTGGACTCAAGGTTTCCAGGACCACCGAATGGAGGAGGAGGAAGAAGCTGGAGTCTGGCATTAAAGTCAGAGCGCACAAGCCATACGAAGGCTATAAGTGCTCTAAATGTGGCAAGCCTAAAACTTCTGAGTTTGGACACAGTATGTATGGTTCTGTGAGATTCTGTGCCACTACCTCTGGTGGCCAAACTGTGGAGGAGTGACTGGCACTCATGAGGACCCAGCATGGTGCTAGCCAAGGCCAGTAAACTCTGACTCGTGTGTACATTGTAAAGTTGTTTTTGTACGTATGTTCTTTGTAAAAAAAAATGTACGACATTCATTGTTAATCTCTTGTACATTTAGTTATTTTAAAATCATCTTAACTTGTACAGTAGGATGGGTTGTTTCACACATGACATTCCCTGTGAAATAAATAATTTAATGCAAGCACTTTTTCTCCCTTAAATTAATTTTGATTCATTGTCATACACTCTTCTTTTAAAGTTCAACAAACAAAAAGACAAGTAAATATGTCATTTTATTAGTCAAACACACGGTTTACAGAGTTGTAACACACACAAAAAACAAATAATGCTGGGAAATACAAGGACCCACCTCCACACCTGACATGTAGCCAGCCGTCCATGGTGGCCTCCAGTTCTAAAAACACAAGGACCCACCTCCACACCTAGCCGTCCATGGTGGCTTCCAGTTCTGAACAGGCAGTTCCCCAAAGGTGATTTTATTTTATTTTTTTCTAGTCCATACATTTTGTTTATCTTACAAAAATAAACAATCCAAACAATAAAATATCAATACAACTTAAGTTAATTAAAAGAAAAGCAATTACCCCAAAATGAATGCGTTCGTTAAAAAAACATGTAACAATCAGGGTCAGGCCCCTACACTTACGTAGCCGCACTCTTGGGCCGGATGGTGCTGGCAGGGGTGGTGCTGGCTGGGGCGGGCCTGGCCACAGCAGCTACCCCCTCCTGGTCTCTGCACTGAATGTAGCCAATCAAGGCGGCCATTGCACTCCCAGGATAATGGGGTGTCTGCGCCCTCAAGCTCCTGACATATATCTGTGTGAGACACAGCAGAGGGAACGTTTCAGATGTAAAATGTTGCATAAAACACACTGAGATGAACATAGAAAACACAAAAGATGCGTGCCCCTTACTTTATCCTGTCCGCACCCGTAGCCTCATACAGGTCCTGTAGTGAGTCCCACTTGTACTTCCCGATGCCGACAAGGGCCTTGCCCTCCTGGCAGTCCTTCCTGCCTCCAAGGCCCTCCTCAGAAAGTGCTGAGGTAAATTAATCAACTATAATTACTCCACATTGTTAAGATATTAAACACTAGGCCAAATTGGACACAGTTGTCTTGTGTCCTGCATACTGCCTGGGGTGTGCGGCCTTGAGGACCAACTCCTGTGAGGGCGAGAAACGGAACCTTGGATTTTCCATCTTAGGAGGCAAGAAAAATACTATTATCATGACTGATGAGTGCAGTGACAAGTGACAGCATAACCGTATTAGATTCATATAAAGGAACTTACGTTTGCTTGATAGGTCTGCTAGGAGGAGGACAGCAGTGGGGGGTTTGGGGGTTATGGGTAGGATGATTATTATTTCATTTGCAGTTAAATTCAGTTTACATAGAAAGACACGTTTGCCCCCAATGACCATCAATACAATTCATTCAACTACATACACTTCAAATGCATGCCATCAAAAAACGAAAGAAAATATACAATTAAATAGTATAGAATTCCAACTTTTAGTTGATATAGATGTTAGCTAAGGTTTTACAGGATTGTCAGTGGTCAAATAAACTTTGTGAGTTTTGTCCACCTACAGTAGCTAGCGATTTACGAACGTTGTTAAATTACACAATTTGGGTAGCCACTGTAGTCAAACAAGTCGGTTGGCTAGACGTGTTATTGTCATATTTCATCACATTTAGTCATCATTCGTTGCAAATTAAGCACAATTACCTCATATACTCACCGAGTAGCATCAATGGCTGACAGAAAAATATTTTGTGATGAAGTGACGTTAGGAACATTTCAGAGGAAGATGATTGGCTTAAAAACTTTTGGAACAAGCTAGGCTCTTCATTGGTGTATTTTTGCTCTCTTTCTCCAATTTGAAACAAACTGAAGCATCTGATTGGAGGAGAGGACTAATGGTACAATATGGGTATTTGGAACATTTGGAACAGAAAAATTAGCAAATTGCCCAAGGATATTGCCCATTCTTCTCTGTCGAAGGAGGAGGGGAAATGGGGGGTTTTGCTGGGTGAGAGGAGGAGTTGGCAGGCATGTGTCAACAATGCATATTAAGTAGCCATGTGCTTTGAGCACCAGGTCTAATATTTTTTACTATTATATCCCTATTCTCCCCTCCTATAATTCCCTCCCCATCCCCTATATTTTTCCCACTATCTTCCCCTCCCATTTTCACCTCCCCTATTTCCCTCTTTATACTTCCCTCCCCCTTTTCTCCCCTCGCATATTTCCCTCCCTCTCACCTATATTTTCCCCACTATTTTCGGCTCCCATATTTAATTTCCCTCCCCCCTATTGTCCCCTCACCTCCCCTATTCTCCCCTCCCCATTCCCCCTATATTTTTCCCACTATTTCCCCCTCCCATATTTCCCTTTCCCTCCCCTATATTTCACTTCCCTACCCTTATTTCCCCTCCCCTATATTTTTCCCACTATTTACCCCACCCCTATTTTCCCCTCACTTATGCCCCGCCCCCTCCCCTATTTTCCACCACTTTCCCCCTCGTCTATTTTTTCCTTATTTTCCCCACCTCTACTTTCTGTCCCTCCCCTATTTTCCCCTCCATTATTTCCCTTTCCTTCCCCTATTTCCCCCCTCCCTTATCTCCCTCCCTATATTTCCCCCACTATTTTCCTCTCCCATATTTCACTTCCCTACCCCTATTTTCCCCCTCCCATATCTCCCTCCCCCCTCCCTATATTTTCCCCACTATTTTCCACTTCCCCTATATTTCCCTTTCCTTCCCCTATTTTCTGCCACGTTTCCCCTCCCTTAATTTCCCTCCCCATTACCCTTCCCCTATTTCCCTCCTTATATTCCCCTCTCCTAATTTTTCCCTCCCCCATATTTTTCCCCATTATCCCCCTATTTCCTGCCACCTTTCCCCTCTCATATTTCTCTCCTCCCCTTTTTCTCAGACCCTGCACTGCTATGATGGTGTAGCCCAGCACGCCATCAATGAGCCAAGTCCAACCTCGGTAAGGACCCAGATGTCCCAGACGGGACACCTGATCTATTTGAGGGAGGAGAGGAGGATGACCCCACCATGTCCTTGCCCGACCTCGATGACCGTCTCCCACCAGTCCCTCCACTCAGGAAGGCCACTCCACCGCCCACTCAACCCATCCCAGGTACCTGTCGTCACACCCCCTGATGACACTGCGCCAGCTGCCAGTCAGGACCCAGGGGATGATGTAAGTGCCTATCCACGTCCTAAACAGCTCACTCAAGTTTCTTTCCATTCATAACTATTAATGTGACTATTAATCCAACCCTTCCCCATGACTCTTCTATTTCCAGGAGTACATAGGACCTGATGGGGTTAGTGGATACCAGCACGTGGTCCTCCTGGCCACTAGTCAGCCACTGCCACCTCCACCCAGTCTGTCTTCCACCTCCCTCCCTATAACGGCAGTCTTCCAAGACCTGCCTTCGACCTCCACTCCTCTTCCCCCTCCTGCTGGTGGACCCAAGGTTTCCAGGACCACCGAATGGAGGAGGAGGAAGAAGCTGGAGTCTGGCATTAAAGTCAGAGCGCACAAGCCATACGAAGGCTATAAGTGCTCTAAATGTGGCAAGCCTAAAACTTCTGAGTTTGGACACAGTATGTATGGTTCTGTGCCGCTACCTCTGGTGGCCAAACTGTGGAGGAGTGACTGGCACTCATGAGGACCCAGCATGGTGCTAGCCAAGGCCAGTAAACTCTGACTCGTGTGTACATTGTAAAGTTGTTTTTGTACGTATGTTCTTTGTAAAAAAAAATGTACGACATTCATTGTTAATCTCTTGTACATTTAGTTATTTTAAAATCATCTTAACTTGTACAGTAGGATGGGTTGTTTCACACATGACATTCACTGTGAAATAAATAATTTAATGCAAGCACTTTTTCTCCCTTAAATTAATTTTGATTCATTGTCATACACTCTTCTTTTAAAGTTCAACAAACAAAAAGACAAGTAAATATGTCATTTTATTAGTCAAACACACGGTTTACAGAGTTGTAACACACACAAAAAACAAATAATGCTGGGAAATACAAGGACCCACCTCCACACCTGACATGTAGCCAGCCGTCCATGGTGGCTTCCAGTTCTGAACAGGCAGTTCCCCAAAGGTGATTTTATTTTATTTTTTTCTAGTCCATACATTTTGTTTATCTTACAAAAATAAACAATCCAAACAATAAAATATCAATACAACTTAAGTTAATTAAAAGAAAAGCAATTACCCCAAAATGAATGCGTTCGTTAAAATAACATGTAACAATCAGGGTCAGGCCCCTACACTTACGTAGCCGCACTCTTGGGCCGGATGGTGCTGGCAGGGGTGGTGCTGGCTGGGGCGGGCCTGGCCACAGCAGCTACCCCCTCCTGGTCTCTGCACTGAATGTAGCCAATCAAGGCGGCCATTGCACTCCCAGGATAATGGGGTGTCTGCGCCCTCAAGCTCCTGACATATATCTGTGTGAGACACAGCAGGGGGAACGTTTCAGATGTAAAATGTTGCATAAAACACACTGAGATGAACATAGAAAACACAAAAGATGCGTGCCCCTTACTTTATCCTGTCTGCACCCGTAGCCTCATACAGGTCCTGTAGTGAGTCCCACTTGTACTTCCCGATGCCGACAAGGGCCTTGCCCTCCTGGCAGTCCTTCCTGCCTCCAAGGCCCTCCTCAGAAAGTGCTGAGGTAAATTCATCAACTATAATTACTCCACATTGTTAAGATATTAAACACTAGGCCAAATTGGACACAGTTGTCTTGTCTCCTGCATACTGCCTGGGGTGTGCGGCCTTGAGGACCAACTCCTGTGAGGGCGAGAAACGGAACCTTGGATTTTCCATCTTAGGAGGCAAGAAAAATACTATTATCATGACTGATGAGTGCAGTGACAAGTGACAGCATAACCGTATTAGATTCATATAAAGGAACTTACGTTTGCTTGATAGGTCTGCTAGGAGGAGGACAGCAGTGGGGGGTTTGGGGGTTATGGGTAGGATGATTATTATTTCATTTGCAGTTAAATTCAGTTTACATAGAAAGACACGTTTGCCCCCAATGACCATCAATACAATTCATTCAACTACATACACTTCAAATGCATGCCATTAAAAAACAAAAGAAAATATACAATTAAATAGTATAGAATTCCAACTTTTAGTTGATATAGAGGTTAGCTAAGGTTTTACAGGATTGTCAGTGGTCAAATAAACTTTGTGAGTTTTGTCCACCTACAGTAGCTAGCGATATACGAACGTTGTTAAATTACACAATTTGGGTAGCCCCTGTAGTCAAACAAGTCGGTTGGCGAGACGTGTTATTGTCATATTTCCTCACATTTAGTCATCATTCGTTGTTAAATGAAGCACAATTACCTCATATACTCACCGAGTGGCATCGATGGCTGACAGAAAAAGAATGTATAGCCAATGCTAACTTGCCTGTGCAGCAGCAGCTACAGTAGCTAGCGATCTACGAAAGTTATTAAATTACACCGTTTGGGAAGCCCCTGTAGTCAAACAAGTCGGTTGACTAGACATGCTATTGTCATATTTCATCACATTTATAGTTGTTGACTTTAAATTCGTTGCAAATTAAGCAAAATTACCTCAGATACTCACCGAGTAGCATCAATGGCTGACAGAAAAAGATTTTCTGATGAAGTGACGTTGGGAACATTTCAGAGGAAGATGATTGGCTTAAAAACTTTTGGAACAAGCTAGGCTCTTCATTGGTGTATTTTTGCTCTCTTTCTCCAATTTGAAACAAACTGAAGCATCTGATTGGAGGAGAGGACTAATGGAACAATATGGGTATTTGGAACACTTGGAACAGAAAAATGAGCAAATTGCGCAAGGATGACACGCAAATTCGTGAAGCGTTCCTTATTTTTACCCCTATATATAAGGGGGGACATCCATCTTCCTCCTAGTATTACCCATAAAAAAAAAAATTAAATCCCATTGGAAATGGTGCCATAATGGCAGTGACTTCATGTTAATGTTGTTCCAATACCTCCATCTGGTGGCCACATAGTGATATCACCAATGGATGCAATAGCGCTAACAGTGATAATTTCCCAAGATGGCGTAGCAGTGAAGACGTGTTTTGTTCGTGTCTCGTGTACTTTTGTATTTTTCGTATTTTTTGTATATATATTTAAATGTTATTTTCGATCTCTTTTTGATTTTTAATTCGATTATACCTTCCGGTAACCTGCCTCACCCAATGTGATACGGTATCGCTATTATTTTTAATTTTAGAACACATTCAAGAACCTCCAGAAGCTAACCAGATTTGTGTCAAATCGGAGGGCATGTTGTCCGGTCCTCTGGCAGTCTCTATGGGGGTGCCACAGGGTTCAATTCTCGGGCCGACTCTTTTCTCTGTATATATCAATGATGTTGCTCTTGCTGCGGGCGATTCCCTAATCCACCTCTACGCAGACGACACCATTCTGTATACTTCTGGCCCTTCCTTGGACACTGTGCTATCTAACCTCCAAACGAGCTTCAATGCCATACAACACTCCTTCCGTGGCCTCCAACTGCTCTTAAACGCTAGTAAAACCAAATGCATGCTTTTCAACCGTTCGCTGCCTGCACCCGCACGCCCGACTAGCATCACCACCCTGGATGGTTCCGACCTAGAATATGTGGACATCTATAAGTACCTAGGTGTCTGGCTAGACTGTAAACTCTCCTTCCAGACTCATATCAAACATCTCTAATCTAAAATCAAATCTAGAGTCGGCTTTCTATTCCGCAACAAAGCCTCCTTCACTCACGCCGCCAAACTTACCCTAGTAAAACTGACTATCCTACCGATCCTTGACTTCGGCGATGTCATCTACAAAATAGCTTCCAATACTCTACTCAGCAAACTGGATGCAGTTTATCACAGTGCCATCCGTTTTGTTACTAAAGCACCTTATACCACCCACCACTGCGACTTGTATGCTCTAGACGGGACAGTGTACTCGCATATCACCCAGCATACGTTGCAACTCTGAGGCAGAGGCTAGAACATTACAACACACAAGGTAGCCATTATTATCCCTACCAGTTTCATGTCTATACAATATCCTGTGGGAACCTTCTATGGGTGGTTTTTGAGCCTCTGAAGGTCTGTTTGACCCCAACCCAACTGCTCTTAAACGCTAGTAAAACCAAATGCATGCTTTTCAACCGTTCGCTGCCTGCACCCGCACGCCCGACTAGCATCACCACCCTGGATGGTTCCGACCTAGAATATGTGGACATCTATAAGTACCTAGGTGTCTGGCTAGACTGTAAACTCTCCTTCCAGACTCATATCAAACATCTCTAATCTAAAATCAAATCTAGAGTCGGCTTTCTATTCCGCAACAAAGCCTCCTTCACTCACGCCGCCAAACTTACCTTAGTAAAACTGACTATCCTACCGATCCTTGACTTCGGCGATGTCATCTACAAAATAGCTTCCAATACTCTACTCAGCAAACTGGATGCAGTTTATCACAGTGCCATCCGTTTTGTTACTAAAGCACCTTATACCACCCACCACTGCGACTTGTATGCTCTAGTCGGCTGGCCCTCGCTACATATTAGTCGCCAGACCCACTGGCTCCAGGTCATCTACAAGTCCATGCTAGGTAAAGCTCCGCCTTATCTCAGTTCACTGGTCACGATGGCAACACCCACCCGTAGCACGCGCTCCAGCAGGTGTATCGCACTGATCATCCCTAAAGCCAACACCTCATTTGGCCGCCTTTCCTTCCAGTTCTCTGCTGCCTGTGACTGGAACGAATTGCAAAAATCGCTGAAGTTGGAGACTTTTATCTCCCTCACCAACTTTAAACATCTGCTATCTGAGCAGCTAACCGATCGCTGCAGCTGTACATAGTCCATTGGTAAATAGCCCACCCAATTTACCTACATCATCCCAATACTGTTTTTATTTATTTACTTTTCTGCTCTTTTGCACACCAGTATCTCTACCTGCACATGACCATCTAGATCATTTATCACTCCAGTGTTAATTAGCAAAATTGTAATTATTCGCCTACCTCCTCATGCCTTTTGCACACAATGTATATAGACTCTTTTTTTCTACTGTGTTATTGACTTGTTTATTGGTTTACTCTGTGTAACTCTGTGTTGTTGTCTGTTCACACTGCTATGCTTTATCTTGGCCAGGTCGCAGTTGTAAATGAGAACTTGTTCTCAACTAGCCTCCCTGGTTAAATAAAGGTGAAATAAAAAATAAACAGTCAGCCAATCCAATGACATCCCCCTTCTCTCTCTTTCTCTGTCACACTTTCTCTCCCTCTTTATCTCTTTCTCCTCTCCCTTTTCTCTCATCATTCTCCCCCTTTTTCTCACCCACTCCCCTTTTTCTTTCCCTCCCTTTGTCTCTCACTCTCCCTTTCTTTCTCTTTTTGTCTCCCCATTTTCTCTCCCTCCTCTTTTCTCATTCTCCCTCTCCCCCTTCTGTCTCTTTCTCCCCCCAACACCAGTTTTAAAAACTCTTATTGAACCACACTGGCAATGTGTCAACATGAACGTTGAAACAGTCACCTTCCAACCACAGCCAGGCCACATATGAATCTCTAGTTCTCTGTCGTTCTCTTTATCATTTCCTTGTTTCTCTAGTTCTCTCTCCTCTCTCTGTCTCTACTACTCTTCTGTGTTGCTCTATTCTCTCTCCTCTCTCTGTCTCTACTACTCTTCTGTGTTGCTCTATTCTCTCTCCTCTCTGTCTCTACTAGTCTTCTGTGTTGCTCTATTCTGCTTCTCTCACTACTAAATGGGGAGTTGGTTATAAGTATCTTTGGCCGGGCCATGTTGCAGAGAGCGGGGGAAGGGTGGGGAACAGAGAGCGGGGGAAGGGTGGCGAACATAGAGCGGGGGAAGGGTGGGGAACAAAGACCAGGGGAAGAGCAACTACAACAGCAGGGGGAGGAGTCCAAAAGCTTATTACACTACATTTTAGTCTAGAATCATTCCTTATAATAATCAATTAAATGTCTCTACATCTATAACTAAAGTCAAAATGTCACAAAACAGCAGTTTTTACAATTGATCACTGATCACTTTCTTTCTTACCAATTATCACATTTTCACACAAGGTACACGATTTTAAAAGCCCCACATTTCCTGCTACGTCTATGCATGAGGACCTTTAGTGAATGCAGCCCCAGAGCGTGTCGGGTTTCAGTGAGTGGGTGGGGTTTTGTGAGAGGGCTTTTGTTACGTCATTATGTTCTACCCTATCAACGTCCTAGACGGGACAGTGTACTCGCATATCACCCAGCATACGTTGCAACTCTGAGGCAGAGGCTAGAACATTACAACACACAAGGTAGCCATTATTATCCCTACCAGTTTCATGTCTATACAATATCCTGTGGGAACCTTCTATGGGTGGTTTTTGAGCCTCTGAAGGTCTGTTTGACCCCAACCATGATCCGAAACGTCAGGGGGGTTGTGCTCTATATATGAGGGCCTCTCCTATGTCTGTATTGTGCTCGCTTCGGCAGCACATATACTAAAATTGGAACGATACAGAGAAGATTAGCATGGCCCCTGCGCAAGGATGACACGCAAATTCGTGAAGCGTTCCTTATTTTGACCCCTTTTACCCCTATACATCCATCTTCCTCCTAGTATTACCCATAAAAAAATGTTTTAAATCCCATTGGAAATGGTGCCATAATGGCAGTGACTTCATGTTAATGTTGTTCCAATACCTCCATCTGGTGGCCACATAGTGATATCACCAATGGATGCAATAGCGCTAACAGTGATAATTTCCCAAGATGGCGTAGCAGTGAAGACGTGTTTTGTTCGTGTCTCGTGTACTTTTGTATTTTTCGTATTTTTTGTATATATATTTAAATTTAATTTTCGATCTCTTTTTGATTTTTAATTCGATTATACCTTCCGGTAACCTGCCTCACCCAATGTGATACGGTATCGCTATTATTTTTAATTTTAGAACACATTCAAGAACCTCCAGAAGCTAACCAGATTTGTGTCAAATCGGAGGGCATGTTGTCCGGTCCTCTGGCAGTCTCTATGGGGGTGCCACAGGGTTCAATTCTCGGGCCGACTCTTTTCTCTGTATATATCAATGATGTTGCTCTTGCTGCGGGCGATTCCCTAATCCACCTCTACGCAAACGACACCATTCTGTATACTTCTGGCCCTTCCTTGGACACTGTGCTATCTAACCTCCAAACGAGCTTCAATGCCATACAACACTCCTTCCGTGGCCTCCAACTGCTCTTAAACGCTAGTAAAACCAAATGCATGCTTTTCAACCGTTCGCTGCCTGCACCCGCACGCCCGACTAGCATCACCACCCTGGGTGGTTCCGACCTAGAATATGTGGACATCTATAAGTACCTAGGTGTCTGGCTAGACTGTAAACTCTCCTTCCAGACTCATATCAAACATCTCTAATCTAAAATCAAATCTAGAGTCGGCTTTCTATTCCGCAACAAAGCCTCCTTCACTCACGCCGCCAAACTTACCCTAGTAAAACTGACTATCCTACCGATCCTTGACTTCGGCGATGTCATCTACAAAATAGCTTCCAATACTCTACTCAGCAAACTGGATGCAGTTTATCACAGTGCCATCCGTTTTGTTACTAAAGCACCTTATACCACCCACCACTGCGACTTGTATGCTCTAGTCGGCTGGCCCTCGCTACATATTAGTCGCCAGACCCACTGGCTCCAGGTCATCTACAAGTCCATGCTAGGTAAAGCTCCGCCTTATCTCAGTTCACTGGTCACGATGGCAACACCCACCCGTAGCACGCGCTCCAGCAGGTGTATCGCACTGATCATCCCTAAAGCCAACACCTCATTTGGCCGCCTTTCCTTCCAGTTCTCTGCTGCCTGTGACTGGAACGAATTGCAAAAATCGCTGAAGTTGGAGACTTTTATCTCCCTCACCAACTTTAAACATCTGCTATCTGAGCAGCTAACCGATCGCTGCAGCTGTACATAGTCCATTGGTAAATAGCCCACCCAATTTACCTACATCATCCCAATACTGTTTTTATTTATTTACTTTTCTGCTCTTTTGCACACCAGTATCTCTACCTGCACATGACCATCTAGATCATTTATCACTCCAGTGTTAATTAGCAAAATTGTAATTATTCGCCTACCTCCTCATGCCTTTTGCACACAATGTATATAGACTCTTTTTTTCTACTGTGTTATTGACTTGTTTATTGGTTTACTCTGTGTAACTCTGTGTTGTTGTCTGTTCACACTGCTATGCTTTATCTTGGCCAGGTCGCAGTTGTAAATGAGAACTTGTTCTCAACTAGCCTCCCTGGTTAAATAAAGGTGAAATAAAAAATAAACAGTCAGCCAATCCAATGACATCCCCCTTCTCTCTCTTTCTCTGTCACACTTTCTCTCCCTCTTTATCTCTTTCTCCTCTCCCTTTTCTCTCATCATTCTCCCCCTTTTTCTCACCCACTCCCCTTTTTCTTTCCCTCCCTTTGTCTCTCACTCTCCCTTTCTTTCTCTTTTTGTCTCCCCATTTTCTCTCCCTCCTCTTTTCTCATTCTCCCTCTCCCCCTTCTGTCTCTTTCTCCCCCCAACACCAGTTTTAAAAACTCTTATTGAACCACACTGGCAATGTGTCAACATGAACGTTGAAACAGTCACCTTCCAACCACAGCCAGGCCACATATGAATCTCTAGTTCTCTGTCGTTCTCTTTATCATTTCCTTGTTTCTCTAGTTCTCTCTCCTCTCTCTGTCTCTACTACTCTTCTGTGTTGCTCTATTCTCTCTCCTCTCTCTGTCTCTACTACTCTTCTGTGTTGCTCTATTCTCTCTCCTCTCTGTCTCTACTAGTCTTCTGTGTTGCTCTATTCTGCTTCTCTCACTACTAAATGGGGAGTTGGTTATAAGTATCTTTGGCCGGGCCATGTTGCAGAGAGCGGGGGAAGGGTGGGGAACAGAGAGCGGGGGAAGGGTGGCGAACATAGAGCGGGGGAAGGGTGGGGAACAAAGACCAGGGGAAGAGCAACTACAACAGCAGGGGGAGGAGTCCAAAAGCTTATTACACTACATTTTAGTCTAGAATCATTCCTTATAATAATCAATTAAATGTCTCTACATCTATAACTAAAGTCAAAATGTCACAAAACAGCAGTTTTTACAATTGATCACTGATCACTTTCTTTCTTACCAATTATCACATTTTCACACAAGGTACACGATTTTAAAAGCCCCACATTTCCTGCTACGTCTATGCATGAGGACCTTTAGTGAATGCAGCCCCAGAGCGTGTCGGGTTTCAGTGAGTGGGTGGGGTTTTGTGAGAGGGCTTTTGTTACGTCATTATGTTCTACCCTATCAACGTCCTAGACGGGACAGTGTACTCGCATATCACCCAGCATACGTTGCAACTCTGAGGCAGAGGCTAGAACATTACAACACACAAGGTAGCCATTATTATCCCTACCAGTTTCATGTCTATACAATATCCTGTGGGAACCTTCTATGGGTGGTTTTTGAGCCTCTGAAGGTCTGTTTGACCCCAACCATGATCCGAAACGTCAGGGGGGTTGTGCTCTATATATGAGGGCCTCTCCTATGTCTGTATTGTGCTCGCTTCGGCAGCACATATACTAAAATTGGAACGATACAGAGAAGATTAGCATGGCCCCTGCGCAAGGATGACACGCAAATTCGTGAAGCGTTCCTTATTTTGACCCCTTTTACCCCTATACATCCATCTTCCTCCTAGTATTACCCATAAAAAAATGTTTTAAATCCCATTGGAAATGGTGCCATAATGGCAGTGACTTCATGTTAATGTTGTTCCAATACCTCCATCTGGTGGCCACATAGTGATATCACCAATGGATGCAATAGCGCTAACAGTGATAATTTCCCAAGATGGCGTAGCAGTGAAGACGTGTTTTGTTCGTGTCTCGTGTACTTTTGTATTTTTCGTATTTTTTGTATATATATTTAAATTTAATTTTCGATCTCTTTTTGATTTTTAATTCGATTATACCTTCCGGTAACCTGCCTCACCCAATGTGATACGGTATCGCTATTATTTTTAATTTTAGAACACATTCAAGAACCTCCAGAAGCTAACCAGATTTGTGTCAAATCGGAGGGCATGTTGTCCGGTCCTCTGGCAGTCTCTATGGGGGTGCCACAGGGTTCAATTCTCGGGCCGACTCTTTTCTCTGTATATATCAATGATGTTGCTCTTGCTGCGGGCGATTCCCTAATCCACCTCTACGCAAACGACACCATTCTGTATACTTCTGGCCCTTCCTTGGACACTGTGCTATCTAACCTCCAAACGAGCTTCAATGCCATACAACACTCCTTCCGTGGCCTCCAACTGCTCTTAAACGCTAGTAAAACCAAATGCATGCTTTTCAACCGTTCGCTGCCTGCACCCGCACGCCCGACTAGCATCACCACCCTGGGTGGTTCCGACCTAGAATATGTGGACATCTATAAGTACCTAGGTGTCTGGCTAGACTGTAAACTCTCCTTCCAGACTCATATCAAACATCTCTAATCTAAAATCAAATCTAGAGTCGGCTTTCTATTCCGCAACAAAGCCTCCTTCACTCACGCCGCCAAACTTACCCTAGTAAAACTGACTATCCTACCGATCCTTGACTTCGGCGATGTCATCTACAAAATAGCTTCCAATACTCTACTCAGCAAACTGGATGCAGTTTATCACAGTGCCATCCGTTTTGTTACTAAAGCACCTTATACCACCCACCACTGCGACTTGTATGCTCTAGTCGGCTGGCCCTCGCTACATATTAGTCGCCAGACCCACTGGCTCCAGGTCATCTACAAGTCCATGCTAGGTAAAGCTCCGCCTTATCTCAGTTCACTGGTCACGATGGCAACACCCACCCGTAGCACGCGCTCCAGCAGGTGTATCGCACTGATCATCCCTAAAGCCAACACCTCATTTGGCCGCCTTTCCTTCCAGTTCTCTGCTGCCTGTGACTGGAACGAATTGCAAAAATCGCTGAAGTTGGAGACTTTTATCTCCCTCACCAACTTTAAACATCTGCTATCTGAGCAGCTAACCGATCGCTGCAGCTGTACATAGTCCATTGGTAAATAGCCCACCCAATTTACCTACATCATCCCAATACTGTTTTTATTTATTTACTTTTCTGCTCTTTTGCACACCAGTATCTCTACCTGCACATGACCATCTAGATCATTTATCACTCCAGTGTTAATTAGCAAAATTGTAATTATTCGCCTACCTCCTCATGCCTTTTGCACACAATGTATATAGACTCTTTTTTTCTACTGTGTTATTGACTTGTTTATTGGTTTACTCTGTGTAACTCTGTGTTGTTGTCTGTTCACACTGCTATGCTTTATCTTGGCCAGGTCGCAGTTGTAAATGAGAACTTGTTCTCAACTAGCCTCCCTGGTTAAATAAAGGTGAAATAAAAAATAAACAGTCAGCCAATCCAATGACATCCCCCTTCTCTCTCTTTCTCTGTCACACTTTCTCTCCCTCTTTATCTCTTTCTCCTCTCCCTTTTCTCTCATCATTCTCCCCCTTTTTCTCACCCACTCCCCTTTTTCTTTCCCTCCCTTTGTCTCTCACTCTCCCTTTCTTTCTCTTTTTGTCTCCCCATTTTCTCTCCCTCCTCTTTTCTCATTCTCCCTCTCCCCCTTCTGTCTCTTTCTCCCCCCAACACCAGTTTTAAAAACTCTTATTGAACCACACTGGCAATGTGTCAACATGAACGTTGAAACAGTCACCTTCCAACCACAGCCAGGCCACATATGAATCTCTAGTTCTCTGTCGTTCTCTTTATCATTTCCTTGTTTCTCTAGTTCTCTCTCCTCTCTCTGTCTCTACTACTCTTCTGTGTTGCTCTATTCTCTCTCCTCTCTCTGTCTCTACTACTCTTCTGTGTTGCTCTATTCTCTCTCCTCTCTGTCTCTACTAGTCTTCTGTGTTGCTCTATTCTGCTTCTCTCACTACTAAATGGGGAGTTGGTTATAAGTATCTTTGGCCGGGCCATGTTGCAGAGAGCGGGGGAAGGGTGGGGAACAGAGAGCGGGGGAAGGGTGGCGAACATAGAGCGGGGGAAGGGTGGGGAACAAAGACCAGGGGAAGAGCAACTACAACAGCAGGGGGAGGAGTCCAAAAGCTTATTACACTACATTTTAGTCTAGAATCATTCCTTATAATAATCAATTAAATGTCTCTACATCTATAACTAAAGTCAAAATGTCACAAAACAGCAGTTTTTACAATTGATCACTGATCACTTTCTTTCTTACCAATTATCACATTTTCACACAAGGTACACGATTTTAAAAGCCCCACATTTCCTGCTACGTCTATGCATGAGGACCTTTAGTGAATGCAGCCCCAGAGCGTGTCGGGTTTCAGTGAGTGGGTGGGGTTTTGTGAGAGGGCTTTTGTTACGTCATTATGTTCTACCCTATCAACGTCCTAGACGGGACAGTGTACTCGCATATCACCCAGCATACGTTGCAACTCTGAGGCAGAGGCTAGAACATTACAACACACAAGGTAGCCATTATTATCCCTACCAGTTTCATGTCTATACAATATCCTGTGGGAACCTTCTATGGGTGGTTTTTGAGCCTCTGAAGGTCTGTTTGACCCCAACCATGATCCGAAACGTCAGGGGGGTTGTGCTCTATATATGAGGGCCTCTCCTATGTCTGTATTGTGCTCGCTTCGGCAGCACATATACTAAAATTGGAACGATACAGAGAAGATTAGCATGGCCCCTGCGCAAGGATGACACGCAAATTCGTGAAGCGTTCCTTATTTTGACCCCTTTTACCCCTATACATCCATCTTCCTCCTAGTATTACCCATAAAAAAATGTTTTAAATCCCATTGGAAATGGTGCCATAATGGCAGTGACTTCATGTTAATGTTGTTCCAATACCTCCATCTGGTGGCCACATAGTGATATCACCAATGGATGCAATAGCGCTAACAGTGATAATTTCCCAAGATGGCGTAGCAGTGAAGACGTGTTTTGTTCGTGTCTCGTGTACTTTTGTATTTTTCGTATTTTTTGTATATATATTTAAATTTAATTTTCGATCTCTTTTTGATTTTTAATTCGATTATACCTTCCGGTAACCTGCCTCACCCAATGTGATACGGTATCGCTATTATTTTTAATTTTAGAACACATTCAAGAACCTCCAGAAGCTAACCAGATTTGTGTCAAATCGGAGGGCATGTTGTCCGGTCCTCTGGCAGTCTCTATGGGGGTGCCACAGGGTTCAATTCTCGGGCCGACTCTTTTCTCTGTATATATCAATGATGTTGCTCTTGCTGCGGGCGATTCCCTAATCCACCTCTACGCAAACGACACCATTCTGTATACTTCTGGCCCTTCCTTGGACACTGTGCTATCTAACCTCCAAACGAGCTTCAATGCCATACAACACTCCTTCCGTGGCCTCCAACTGCTCTTAAACGCTAGTAAAACCAAATGCATGCTTTTCAACCGTTCGCTGCCTGCACCCGCACGCCCGACTAGCATCACCACCCTGGGTGGTTCCGACCTAGAATATGTGGACATCTATAAGTACCTAGGTGTCTGGCTAGACTGTAAACTCTCCTTCCAGACTCATATCAAACATCTCTAATCTAAAATCAAATCTAGAGTCGGCTTTCTATTCCGCAACAAAGCCTCCTTCACTCACGCCGCCAAACTTACCCTAGTAAAACTGACTATCCTACCGATCCTTGACTTCGGCGATGTCATCTACAAAATAGCTTCCAATACTCTACTCAGCAAACTGGATGCAGTTTATCACAGTGCCATCCGTTTTGTTACTAAAGCACCTTATACCACCCACCACTGCGACTTGTATGCTCTAGTCGGCTGGCCCTCGCTACATATTAGTCGCCAGACCCACTGGCTCCAGGTCATCTACAAGTCCATGCTAGGTAAAGCTCCGCCTTATCTCAGTTCACTGGTCACGATGGCAACACCCACCCGTAGCACGCGCTCCAGCAGGTGTATCGCACTGATCATCCCTAAAGCCAACACCTCATTTGGCCGCCTTTCCTTCCAGTTCTCTGCTGCCTGTGACTGGAACGAATTGCAAAAATCGCTGAAGTTGGAGACTTTTATCTCCCTCACCAACTTTAAACATCTGCTATCTGAGCAGCTAACCGATCGCTGCAGCTGTACATAGTCCATTGGTAAATAGCCCACCCAATTTACCTACATCATCCCAATACTGTTTTTATTTATTTACTTTTCTGCTCTTTTGCACACCAGTATCTCTACCTGCACATGACCATCTAGATCATTTATCACTCCAGTGTTAATTAGCAAAATTGTAATTATTCGCCTACCTCCTCATGCCTTTTGCACACAATGTATATAGACTCTTTTTTTCTACTGTGTTATTGACTTGTTTATTGGTTTACTCTGTGTAACTCTGTGTTGTTGTCTGTTCACACTGCTATGCTTTATCTTGGCCAGGTCGCAGTTGTAAATGAGAACTTGTTCTCAACTAGCCTCCCTGGTTAAATAAAGGTGAAATAAAAAATAAAATAAACAGTCAGCCAATCCAATGACATCCCCCTTCTCTCTCTTTCTCTGTCACACTTTCTCTCCCTCTTTATCTCTTTCTCCTCTCCCTTTTCTCTCATCATTCTCCCCCTTTTTCTCACCCACTCCCCTTTTTCTTTCCCTCCCTTTGTCTCTCACTCTCCCTTTCTTTCTCTTTTTGTCTCCCCATTTTCTCTCCCTCCTCTTTTCTCATTCTCCCTCTCCCCCTTCTGTCTCTTTCTCCCCCCACCACCAGTTTTAAAAACTCTTATTGAACCACACTGGCAATGTGTCAACATGAACGTTGAAACAGTCACCTTCCAACCACAGCCAGGCCACATATGAATCTCTAGTTCTCTTTCGTTCTCTTTATCATTTCCTTGTTTCTCTCGTTCTAGTTCTCTCTCTCCTCTCTGTCTCTACTACTCTTCTGTGTTGCTCTATTTTGCTTCTCTCGCTACTAAATGGGGAGTTGGTTTTAAGTATCTTTGGCCGGGCCATGTTGCAGAGAGCGGGGGAAGGGTGGGGAACAGAGAGCGGGGGAAGGGTGGCGAACATAGAGCGGGGGAAGGGTGGGGAACAAAGACCAGGGGAAGAGCAACTACAACAGCAGGGGGAGGAGTCCAAAAGCTTATTACACTACATTTTAGTCTAGAATCATTCCTTATAATAATCAATTAAATGTCTCTACATCTATAACTAAAGTCAAAATGTCACAAAACAGCAGTTTTTACAATTGATCACTGATCACTTTCTTTCTTACCAATTATCACATTTTCACGCAAGGTACACGATTTTAAAAGCCCCACATTTCCTGCTACGTCTATGCATGAGGACCTTTAGTGAATGCAGCCCCAGAGCGTGTCGGGTTTCAGTGAGTGGGTGGGGTTTTGTGCGAGGGCTTTTGTTACGTCATTATGTTCTACCCTATCAACGTCCTAGACGGGACAGTGTACTCGCATATCACCCAGCATACGTTGCAACTCTGAGGCAGAGGCTAGAACATTACAACACACAAGGTAGCCATTATTATCCCTACCAGTTTCATGTCTATACAATATCCTGTGGGAACCTTCTATGGGTGGTTTTTGAGCCTCTGAAGGTCTGTTTGACCCCAACCAGGATCCGAAACGTCAGGGGGGTTGTGCTCTATATATGAGGGCCTCTCCTATGTCTGTATTGTGCTCGCTTCGGCAGCACATATACTAAAATTGGAACGATACAGAGAAGATTAGCATGGCCCCTGCGCAAGGATGACACGCAAATTCGTGAAGCGTTCCTTATTTTGACCCCTTTTACCCCTATACATCCATCTTCCTCCTAGTATTACCCATAAGAAAATGTTTTAAATCCCATTGGAAATGGTGCCATAATGGCAGTGACTTCATGTTAATGTTGTTCCAATACCTCCATCTGGTGGCCACATAGTGATATCACCAATGGATGCAATAGCGCTAACAGTGATAATTTCCCAAGATGGCGTAGCAGTGAAGACGTGTTTTGTTCGTGTCTCGTGTACTTTTGTATTTTTCGTATTTTTTGTATATATATTTAAATTTTATTTTCGATCTCTTTTTGATTTTTAATTCGATTATACCTTCCGGTAACCTGCCTCACCCAATGTGATACGGTATCGCTATTATTTTTAATTTTAGAACACATTCAAGAACCTCCAGAAGCTAACCAGATTTGTGTCAAATCGGAGGGCATGTTGTCCGGTCCTCTGGCAGTCTCTATGGGGGTGCCACAGGGTTCAATTCTCGGGCCGACTCTTTTCTCTGTATATATCAATGATGTTGCTCTTGCTGCGGGCGATTCCCTAATCCACCTCTACGCAAACGACACCATTCTGTATACTTCTGGCCCTTCCTTGGACACTGTGCTATCTAACCTCCAAACGAGCTTCAATGCCATACAACACTCCTTCCGTGGCCTCCAACTGCTCTTAAACGCTAGTAAAACCAAATGCATGCTTTTCAACCGTTCGCTGCCTGCACCCGCACGCCCGACTAGCATCACCACCCTGGATGGTTCCGACCTAGAATATGTGGACATCTATAAGTACATAGGTGTCTGGCTAGACTGTAAACTCTCCTTCCAGACTCATATCAAACATCTCTAATCTAAAATCAAATCTAGAGTCGGCTTTCTATTCCGCAACAAAGCCTCCTTCACTCACGCCGCCAAACTTACCCTAGTAAAACTGACTATCCTACCGATCCTTGACTTCGGCGATGTCATCTACAAAATAGCTTCCAATACTCTACTCAGCAAACTGGATGCAGTTTATCACAGTGCCATCCGTTTTGTTACTAAAGCACCTTATACCACCCACCACTGCGACTTGTATGCTCTAGACGGGACAGTGTACTCGCATATCACCCAGCATACGTTGCAACTCTGAGGCAGAGGCTAGAACATTACAACACACAACACAAGGTAGCCATTATTATCCCTACCAGTTTCATGTCTATACAATATCCTGTGGGAACCTTCTATGGGTGGTTTTTGAGCCTCTGAAGGTCTGTTTGACCCCAACCCAACTGCTCTTAAACGCTAGTAAAACCAAATGCATGCTTTTCAACCGTTCGCTGCCTGCACCCGCACGCCCGACTAGCATCACCACCCTGGATGGTTCCGACCTAGAATATGTGGACATCTATAAGTACCTAGGTGTCTGGCTAGACTGTAAACTCTCCTTCCAGACTCATATCAAACATCTCTAATCTAAAATCAAATCTAGAGTCGGCTTTCTATTCCGCAACAAAGCCTCCTTCACTCACGCCGCCAAACTTACCCTAGTAAAACTGACTATCCTACCGATCCTTGACTTCGGCGATGTCATCTACAAAATAGCTTCCAATACTCTACTCAGCAAACTGGATGCAGTTTATCACAGTGCCATCCGTTTTGTTACTAAAGCACCTTATACCACCCACCACTGCGACTTGTATGCTCTAGTCGGCTGGCCCTCGCTACATATTAGTCGCCAGACCCACTGGCTCCAGGTCATCTACAAGTCCATGCTAGGTAAAGCTCCGCCTTATCTCAGTTCACTGGTCACGATGGCAACACCCACCCGTAGCACGCGCTCCAGCAGGTGTATCTCACTGATCATCCCTAAAGCCAACACCTCATTTGGCCGCCTTTCCTTCCAGTTCTCTGCTGCCTGTGACTGGAACGAATTGCAAAAATCGCTGAAGTTGGAGACTTTTATCTCCCTCACCAACTTTAAACATCTGCTATCTGAGCAGCTAACCGATCGCTGCAGCTGTACATAGTCCATTGGTAAATAGCCCACCCAATTTACCTACATCATCCCAATACTGTTTTTATTTATTTACTTTTCTGCTCTTTTGCACACCAGTATCTCTACCTGCACATGACCATCTAGATCATTTATCACTCCAGTGTTAATTAGCAAAATTGTAATTATTCGCCTACCTCCTCATGCCTTTTGCACACAATGTATATAGACTCTTTTTTTCTACTGTGTTATTGACTTGTTTATTGGTTTACTCTGTGTAACTCTGTGTTGTTGTCTGTTCACACTGCTATGCTTTATCTTGGCCAGGTCGCAGTTGTAAATGAGAACTTGTTCTCAACTGGCCTCCCTGGTTAAATAAAGGTGAAATAAAAAATAAAATAAACAGTCAGCCAATCCAATGACATCCCCCTTCTCTCTCTTTCTCTGTCACACTTTCTCTCCCTCTTTATCTCTTTCTCCTCTCCCTTTTCTCTCATCATTCTCCCCCTTCTTCTCACCCACTCCCCTTTTTCTTTCCCTCCCTTTGTCTCTCACTCTCCCTTTCTTTCTCTTTTTGTTTCCCCATTTTGTCTCCCTCCTCTTTTCTCATTCTCCCTCTCCCCCTTCTGTCTCTTTCTCCCCCCACCACCAGTTTTAAAAACTCTTATTGAACCACACTGGCAATGTGTCAACATGAATGTTGAAACAGTCACCTTCCAACCACAGCCAGGCCACATATGAATCTCTAGTTCTCTGTCGTTCTCTTTATCATTTCCTTGTTTCTCTAGTTCTCTCTCCTCTCTCTGTCTCTACTACTCTTCTGTGTTGCTCTATTCTCTCTCCTCTCTGTCTCTACTACTCTTCTGTGTTGCTCTATTCTGCTTCTCTCGCTACTAAATGGGGAGTTAGTTTTAAGTATCTTTGGCCGTGCCAGGTTGCAGAGAGCGGGGGAAGGGTGGGGAACAGAGAGCGGGGGAAGGGTGGGGAACAGAGAGCGGGGGAAGGGTGGGGAACAGAGAGCGGGGGAAGGGCGGGGGAAGGGTGGGGAACAGAGAGTGGGGGAAGGGTGGGGAACAAAGACCAGGGGAAGAGCAACTACAACAGCAGGGGGAGGAGTCCAAAAGCGTATTACACTACATTTGAGTCTAGAATCATTCCTTATAATAATCAATTAAATGTCTCTACATCTATAACTAAAGTCAAAATGTCACAAAACAGCAGTTTTTACAGTTGATCACTAATCACTTTCTTTCTTACCAAATAGCACATTTTCACGTAAGGTACACAATTTTAAAAGCCCCATGTTAGGGTATTTTTGGCGTTGGCTTCACAACATTTCCTGCTACGTCTATGCATGAGGACCTTTAGTGAATGCAGCCCCAGAGGGTGTCGGGTTTCAGTGAGTGGGTGGGGTTTCGTGCGAGGGCTTTTGTTACGTCATTATGTTCTACCCTATCAACGTCCTAGACGGGACAGTGTACTCGCATATCACCCAGCATACGTTGCAACTCCGAGGCAGAGGTTAGAACATTACAACACACAAGGTAGCCATTATTATCCCTACCAGTTTCATGTCTATACAATATCCTGTGGGAACCTTCTATGGGTGGTTTTTGAGCCTCTGAAGGTCTGTTTGACCCCAACCATGATCCGAAACGTCAGGGGGGTTGTGCTCTATATATGAGGGCCTCTCCTATGTCTGTATTGTGCTCGCTTCGGCAGCACATATACTAAAATTGGAACGATACAGAGAAGATTAGCATGGCCCCTGCGCAAGGATGACACGCAAATTCGTGAAGCGTTCCTTATTTTGACCCCTTTTACCCCTATACATCCATCTTCCTCCTAGTATTACCCATAAGAAAATGTTTTAAATCCCATTGGAAATGGTGCCATAATGGCAGTGACTTCATGTTAATGTTGTTCCAATACCTCCATCTGGTGGCCACATAGCGCTATTGCATCCATTGGTGTTATCTACTGGTGACCAGACCCATCACAACACAGCTCTACTGGACCAGACCCATCACAACACAGCTCTACTGGACCAGACCCATCACAACACAGCTCTACTGGACCAGACCCATCACAACACAGCTCTACTGGACCAGACCCATCACAACACAGCTCTACTGGTGACCAGACCCATCACAACACAGCTCTACTGGACCAGACCCATCACAACACAGCCCTACTGGACCAGACCCATCACAACACAGCTCTACTGGACCAGACCCATCACAACACAGCTCTACTACACCCGACCCATCACAACACAGCTCTACTGGACCAGACCCATCACAACACAGCCCTACTGGACCAGACCCATCACAACACAGCACAGACCACCACTCTAGGATCAGGCAGAACTCTGTCCTTCAGAGAAGTACACCACATGATGCAGTCCACACCATACATCATTCAGATCATCAGCCTATATATGCTGAGGTAACCTCTGGCAAAAGACACCTAGAACAATCAGAGAAGAGAGGTGTGCCAACTACTGCATCTAATATGCAGACTACTGGGCTAGACAGACCCTTTAAATCACACACAGGGTTGCAGATTGCATTGCACACAAAAATAAGTACAAATCTTATTCCATTCTTATTCATTTGTTTACAACTATTCTATATTTTATTGGCACTGGTATTATAATAATAATTATATGTAATGGTATATATATATATATATTTTACTATTTTGGATTTATTTTCAATGTACTTTACTCAAACCAGTGAATATCACTTATTATAAATGAGATCATTAACTATCAGCTCTTGGAATATCCAGGGCCTATTCTCTTCACATTTTGGTTATAAAAAAACAAATCCAGAATGGATTAAAAACATCAATGGGACAGGAGGACATCATAATCCTACTGGAAACACGGTGTTGTGGAGAAATAGATACTCAGTGTCCCTCAGGCTATAGAGAAAGTTTACTACCATCAATCAAACATAAACAGGTTTAAACGGGGCCGGGTGGAATCATCATTCGGCTTAAGCAGCACTGAATGAAATGAAAAAAAAGGTACCATTCACATTTGGCTCAAACTTAACAAAGGTACAATCTCTTGTGACAATGATGTGTACATATGTGCAGCTTCTGCTCCTCCTTCAGTTTCACCATATGATGATGACCAGTTTTTTGACAATCTCCAGGCAGAAATCATTACATTTCAGGCAGAAGTGAGATTTCAATGCGAGGACAGGTTCTGAGCCTGACTACACTGATGTGGGAGGTAACCACCACATAGTTGGACACCCCTCCTTGTACAGTAGCCCTCTTATAAATAGAAACAGTCCTGAACAAATACTGAACAAAAATGGGAAGGAGTTAGTGCATCTGTCGAGCCTTAGGCCTGTACATGCTTAATGGTAGAATCAGAGGGGACTCTCGGAGCTACGCTATGAATACTTTGAAACTCTGAAGCCGTAGAAACATACACTGAAACGCAAGAAATTGAATTATACCAACAAGACACTCGACGAAATTGAAAACGCAGTTGAACGAAATCAGTTCTGAACCACGAACAATTTAAGCTCGACAAAGCCACAAGAATTACAAGATGAAGGAATTTGGAAAACGTATTTTGATAATCTTTACAAAAAGACAACAGAACCAATTAGAAATTCAAGAAAAATTGAACATCCTTGAATCAGTCATTAAAAACAACCAAAATCCATTAAAAATGACCCAATAACCCAACAAGAACTAAATGAAAAGCTCAAATCTATAAAATCAAAGGCGGCTTGTGGTCTAGATAAGATCAGAAATGAAATGCTGAAAAACAGCACACCTGAGTTGCAAAATGCTGTGCTTAAAATGTTCAGTATGGTATTAACTTTTCCCCTGTCCACAAGAGTGGAGACAAATCAGACCCCAATAATTACAGGGGAATTTGCAAAAACAACTAATTGGGAAAGGTTGTGTATAGCATTTTGAATTCAATACTTTCTTCAATAAAAAAATTTAATTCAGTAAATGTCACATTGGATTTCTCCCCCACCATCGCACTACTGACCATATTTACACCTTACACAGACTAATTAATAAACATGTCCACCTGTAATGAGTATGATGGGAGACTAAGTGCTGGTTTCAAGCGCAGGGCGCAGCAGGTGTAAAGGACCACAGGAGGAGGCAGGTAGCATGGTCCCATGGACAGGCAGAAGGTCATACACAGGAGGAGGCAGGTAGCACGGTCCAGGGACAGGCAGAAGGTCATACACAGGGAATCCAAAAAGGTAACAGTACAGGCAGGGAAAAGGCTAGTAATGTTGTCCGGGAGATCAGGAAAGAGGTGGATGACAGGAAATCTGACAGGTAACAGTACAGGCAGAGAATAGACAAAACAACGTTGTTATGTCACACCCTGGTCTTAGTATTCTGTGTTCTCTTTATTATTTTGGTTAGGCCAGGGTGTGACATGGGTGATTTATGTGGTTTGTTTTGTCTTGGGGTTTTTGTAGTTTATGGGATTGTGTCGGGAGGACTAATATGGAAATAAACAGAGATCTGAATAGAATGTGGACAACAACAAAAAAATAATACCTCACAATGAACTGAACTACATAGTGTGTGATTATGACATACAGGTGTGTGAACAGGTGATCAGAATTCAGGTGATTGGGATCTGGAGAGTGAGCTGCGTTCAGGGGATCCATGTGTTTGACGGTGTGAGTTGGAAGCAGACATTACACCACTAAAAAAAAAAAGAGGGCAAAATCTTTGCTTGCTTTATTGCCTTTAAAAAAAGCATTTGATTCTATTTGGCACGAAGGGCTATTCTACACAATTCTCTAAAGTGGGCTTGGTGGTAAGGTGTATGACTTAATAAAATGTATGTACACAGAAAACAAGTGTGCAATAAAAATCGAAAACAAAAGAACATAATTATTTTCACAAAATCGAGGTGTGAGACAAGGCTGCAGTTTGAGTCCAAACCTTTCCAACATTTATATATCAATGAATTAGCAGACATGTTGGACCATTCTCCAGCCCCAGGACTCATACTGTTTAACACAGAGGTAAAATACCTGCTATATGCTGAGGATTTGGTTATTCTATCACAAACCAAAGAAGGTCTTCAACAGAACCTTAATGTGGCAGTGAATGCACTCAAAGAAAAAGCCTGCAGAGCATTGTATGCAATAAAAATGAAATTATTCTAAATCAACATCCCAATTAGAATTTGGACCCAAATATTTGACAGTGTAATCCTACCAATAGCTCTTTACAGAAGTGAGGTTTGGGGGCCACTCAATAAACTGGACTTTAAAATGTGGGACAAACATCCAATTGAAGCCCCACATGCAGAATTCTGTCAGAAAATCCAGAGAAATACATCAACTAATGCATGTAGGGCAGAACTGGTCCACTTTCCACTCGTAATGAAAACGCAGAAAAGACATGGACATAGAAACCGGCAGACATGAAAAGACATGGTGGTGGTAGTAGTAGTAGTAGTAGTAGTAGTAGTAGACATGAACAGACATGGTAGTAGTAGTAGTAGTAGTAGTAGTAGTAGACATGAACAGACATGGTAGTAGTAGTAGTAGTAGTAGTAGTAGACATGAACAGACATGGTAGTAGTAGTAGTAGTAGTAGTAGTAGACATGAAAAGACATGGTAGTAGTAGTAGTAGTAGTAGTAGTAGACATGAAAAGACATGGTAGTAGTAGTAGTAGTAGTAGTAGTAGACATGAACAGACATGGTGGTAGTAGTAGTAGTAGTAGACATGAACAGACATGGTGGTAGTAGTAGTAGTAGTAGTAGTAGTAGACATGAAAATACATGGTAGTAGTAGTAGTAGTAGTAGACATGAACAGACATGGTGGTAGTAGTAGTAGTAGTAGTAGTAGACATGAACAGACATGGTGGTAGTGGTAGTAGTAGTAGTAGTAGTAGTAGACATGAAAAGACATGGTAGTAGTAGTAGTAGTAGTAGTAGTAGACATGAAAAGACATGGTAGTAGTAGTAGTAGTAGTAGTAGTAGACATGAAAAGACATGGCTACTCAAAGAGGATGTGATCACTGCACAACAGGGGAGGTAGAAACGGAGATGCACTTTCTCCTTTACTGTGATAAATGTTCCTCACCAAGAGATTCCTTATTCACAGAAATTACAACATTTATTCCATTCCAAAAACTAAAAATACTCATAGGTGATGATGGTGGTAGTAGTAGTAGTAGTAGTAGTAGTAGTAGTAGTAGTGATGGTGGTAGTAGCAGTAGTAGTAGTGATGGTGGTAGTAGTAGTAGTAGTAGTAGTGATGATGATGGTGGTGGTAGTAATAGTAGTAGTGATGGTGGTAGTAGTAGTAGTAGTAATGATGGTGGTAGTAGTAGTCGTAGAAGTAGTAGTAGTAGTAGTGATGGTGGTGGTGGTAGTAGTAGTAATGATGATGGCGGTGGTAGTAGTAGTAGTAGTAGTAATGATGGTGGTAGTAGTAGTAGTAGTAATGATGGTGGTAGTAGTAGTCGTAGAAGTAGTAGTAGTAGTAGTAGTAGTAGTGATGATGATGGTGGTGGTGGTGGTAGTAGTAGTAATGATGATGGTGGTGGTAGTAGTAGTAGTAGTAGTAGTAGTAATGATGGTGGTAGTAGTAGTAGTAGTAATGATGGTGGTGGTAGTAGTAGTAATGGTGGTGGTAGTAGTAGTGGTAGTAATGATGGTGGTAGTAGTAGTAGTAGTAATGGTGGTGGTAGTAGTAGTAGTAGTAATGATGGTGGTAGTAGTAGTAGTAATGATGGTAGTAGTAGTAGTAGTAGTAATGGTGGTGGTAGTAGTAGTAGTAGTAATGATGGTGGTAGTAGTAGTAGTAATGATGGTGGTAGTAGTAGTAGTAGTAATGGTGGTGGTGGTGGTAGTAGTAGTAGTAGTAGTAATGATGGTGGTAGTAGTAGTAGTAGTAATGATGGTGGTGGTAGTAGTAGTAATGGTGGTGGTAGTAGTAGTAGTAGTAGTAGTAATGGTGGTGGTAGTAGTAGTAGTAGTAATGATGGTGGTAGTAGTAGTAGTAATGATGGTGGTAGTAGTAGTAGTAGTAATGGTGGTGGTGGTGGTAGTAGCAGTAGTAGTAGTAATGATGGTGGTGGTAGTAGTAGTAGTAATGATGGTGGTAGTAGTAATAGTAGTAGTAATGATGGTGGTAGGAGTAGTAGTAGTAATGGTGGTGGTGGTAGTAGTAGTAGTGGTAATGGTGATGGTGGTAGTAGTAGTAATGATGGTGGTGGTAGTAGTAGTAGTGGTAATGATGGTAGTAGTAGTAGTAGTAATAGTAGTAATGATGATAGTAGTAGTAGTAGTAGTAGTAATAGCAGTAGTAGTAGTAGTAGTAATGATGATAGTAGTAGTAGTAGTAGTAGTAATGATGATAGTAGTAGTAGTAGTAGTAATAGTATTAGTAGTAGTAGTAATAGTAGTAATGATGATAGTAGTAGTAGTAGTAGTAGTAATGATGATAGTAGTAGTAGTAGTAGTAGTAATAGTAGTAGTAGTAGTAATGATGATAGTAGTAGTAGTAATAGTAGTAGTAGTAGTAGTAGTAATAATAGTAGTAGTAGTAGTAATAGTAATAGTAGTAGTAGTAATAGTAGTAGTAGTAGTAATAGTAGTAGTAGTAGTAGTAATGATGATAGTAACAGTGTAACAGTATAAGTTTAGACCGTCCCCTCGCCCATACCCGGGCGCGAACCAGAGACCTTCTGCACACATCAACAACTGACACCCACGAAGCATCGTTACCCATCGCTCCACAAAAGCCGCGGCCCTTGCAGAGCAAGGGGAACTACTACTACAAGGTCTCAGAGCAAGTCACGTCACCGATTGAAACGCTATTTAGCGCACACTGCTAACTATGCTAGCCGTTTCACATCCGTTACAGTAGTAGTAGTAGTAGTAGTAGTAATAGTAGTAATAGTAGTAGTAATGATGGTGATGGTAGTAGTAGTAGTAGTAGTAGTAGTAATAGTAGTAGTAGTAATAGTAGTAGTAGTAATAGTAGTAGTAGTAATAGTAGTAGTAGTAGTAGTAATAGTAGTAGTAGTAGTAGTAGTAGTAGTAGTAATAGTAGTAATAGTAGTAGTAGTAGTAGTAGTAGTAGTAGTAGTAGTAGTAGTAGTAGCGTTAATGATGATAGTAGTAGTAGTAGTAGTAGTAGTAGTAATGATGATAGTAGTAGTAGTAGTAGTAATAGTATTAGTAGTAGTAGTAATAGTAGTAATGATGATAGTAGTAGTAGTAGTAGTAGTAGTAATGATGTTAGTAGTAGTAGTAGTAGTAGTAGTAGTAGTAGTAGTAGTAATAGTAGTAGTAATGATGGTGATGGTAGTAGTAGTAGTAGTAGTAGTAATAGTAGTAGTAGTAGTAATAGTAGTAGTAATGATGGTGATGGTAGTAGTAGTAGTAATAGTAGTAGTAGTAATGATGATAGTAGTAGTAGTAGTAGTAGTAGTAGTAGTAGTAATAGTAGTAGTAATGATGGTGATGGTAGTAGTAGTAGTAGTAATAGTAGTAGTAGTAGTAATAGTAGTAGTAATAGTAGTAGTAGTAGTAGAAATAGTAGTAATAGTAGTAGTAATGATGGTGATGGTAGTAGTAGTAGTAGTAATAGTAGTAGTAGTAGTAATAGTAGTAGTAATAGTAGTAGTAGTAGTAGAAATAGTAGTAATAGTAGTAGTAATGATGGTGATGGTAGTAGTAGTAGTAATAGTAGTAATAGTAGTAGTAATAATAGTAGTAGTAGTAATGATGATAGTAGTAGTAGTAATAGTAGTAGTAGTAGTAATAGTAATAGTACTGGTAGTAATAGTAGTAGTAGTAATAGTAGTAATGATGATAGTAGTAGTAGTAGTAGTAGTAGTAGTAGTAGTAATGATGGTGGTGGTAGTAGTAGTAGTAGTAATAGTAGTAGTAATGATGATAGTAGTAGTAGTAGTAGTAGTAGTAATGATGGTGGTGGTAGTAGTAGTAGTAGTAATAGTAGTAGTAATGATGGTGGTGGTAGTAGTAGTAGTAGTGGTAATGATGATGGTAGTTGTAGTACTGATGTAATGGTGAAGATTAGTTATTTAGTTATAAGTTAGTTTTAGTTTCATTTTCCATGTTTATTTATTATATTTCTACTACTGACTTCCCTTGTTATTTTTGTATTTCATGTTGTATTTCATTTGCCACCATTTTATATTACTATTTGTTATCTTTTTATAATTGTATTACAATGTATATACATTGTTGCTTTGGCAAAAGTGACACAATGTTTTTCATACCAATAAAGCAGCTTGAATTAGGAAAAAAATGAATTTGAGAGAAAGGAGAGAAAAATAAGTGAGAAAGGAGAGAGAGAGAAAGAGAGAGAGAAATAAGAGAGAGAGAAAGAAAGAAAGAGGAGAGAAAGAAAGAGGAGAGAGAGAAAGAAAGAGGAGAGAGAGAAAGAAGATAGAGGGAGAAAGAATAGAGGAAGAAAGAGAAAGAGAGAAAGAAAGAAAGAAAGAGGAGAGAGGGAGAAAGAGCGAGAGAAAGAGGAGAGAGAAAGAAAGAGAGAAAGAAAGAAGAGAGTGAGAGAAAGGAGAGAGAAAGAAAGGGGAGAGAAAGAAAGAGAGAAAGAAAGAAGGAGAGGAGAGAAAGAGGAGAGAGAAAGAAAGAAAGAAGAGAGAGAGAGAAAGAAAGAAAGAGAAAGAGGAGAAAGAAAGAGAGAGAAAGAGGAGAAAGAAAGAGAGAGAGAGAAAGAAAGAAGAGAGAGAGAAAGAAGAGAGAGGGAGAAAGAGAGAGAGAAAGAAAGAAAGAAAGAGAGAGAGAAAGAAAGGGGAGATAAAGAAAGAAAGAAAGAGGGGAGAAAAATGAGAGAGAAAGGAGAGCGATAGAAAGAAAAAGTAGAGAGAGAAAAGTGAGTAAAGAGAAAAGAGTGGAGTGGAATGAAGAGAGAGATAACAGAGAAGAGAAAAATAAATAGGGAGAGAAAAATAGGAAAAGAGAAAATGGGAGGGAGGGAGAGAGAGGAGGTTAGAGGGAAGAGAGAAAAGTGAGGGGGAAAAGAGAGAAGTTGTAATGCAATGCAACCTCTGGCCTCATCTCCCCATCATGCACGTGTTAAAGGCACTGTACAGTACCGTACCTTTCTGCGTTGTGTCTCTGGTGAGGTGTAGGTGGAAGACAAGTCTCTGGACACAAGCCTGCCGGTTGTCTCTCTTTTAGTGACTGCATGGAATGGATACAAATACAAGACTAAGGTTGGTGCTGCTGTCTGGACTCCCAAACACAACTATATTAGCCTCTCTTCATCACGCTCTGAGCTAACTCACGTCAACAACTAAAAATGCATTGTACAAAATGTACGTGTTCATATTTTCAAAAGACTCATTTCATTTTATAAATGTTGTACAGGAATAATTTGCTAATAAATGCTAAATATTTCTTAGTGTACCTGAGGTATACTAATGAGGCAACAACGCCATTTTGACATGCCCAGAAAAGTAACAAAATGAACAGCAGCTAACTAATTAGCACATTAAACATTACATATCAAATCGTCACTTTTCACAACATACCTGCATGGAATGGATACAAATACAAAGTCAAGCTTGATGCTGCCGTCTGGACTGCCATACACAAGTATATTAGCCTGATAAAAGACAAAAGAGTGCTGAATTCCTGTCAGAAAACTCACGCTGTCTGCACCTGAGAGACCCGCAAAGGTAACGGTGGCTGGGCAAGCCTTGCAAAGTTGCAGTCAAACATTATCCCCATTCACACTAATATGTATTCCTAAAAACAGTAACGCAACACCAAATCAATGACGATATAATTTTAGGTTGTCTTTTTTTGGACATTTGCTTACATGTGCATTGAAAAGAGCGGAGCGTACATAACACATACCTCTCCTCATCAGGCTCTGAGCAAACCGAGGAGTAAAAGCATGGCTCCCGTTGATGACCTCACAGCATTAACACCATGTAGAAAATAAATACAATACAATAGTTCACTCTTAAAAGTAGTGTAACACATCTCAAAATAACCTTAAAACAATTCATGAGGGATTTTCGGTGAAATAAAGTATATGTTATAAATAAAGTATATGTTATAAATAAAGTATATGTTATAAATAAAGTATATGTTATAAATAAAGTATATGTTATAAATAAAGTATATGTTATACCTGTAATACATACGTAGCCTTTGCTTCTGCACAGGTGTTGTGTCGAAAATCTCCCCTCTGACAGAATCCCCCCCTTCGCGTTCCTCGTTACTGTGACTTGCTTGCTAGCTGACATTTCTGCTCTTCATTTCTGCTCTTCACATTTTTGTCTGCAGTTTTCAGTTTGGCTATTTGTTTCAAGTGTATGTGGCGGTTCTAGCTTGTATGGCGCCCTGGGCGAACGCCCCCTTCAGCGCCCGCCCCGCACCGTGTTGCCCCGGGCAAGATGCCGCTACTGATTGTTGTATTAGTCTATAAATAAATCTCTTTGCCATAATTCGTCATCTCTCCCATGTCTTATTCAACTAGTATTTTTGAAAGTGTAAGGATAATAATTCAGACATAGTCGTTCTGAAATGTTTATTGCTTGCCAACATTTTACTCCCTCCTCTATGTTTAAAATAACACACATACATTAATTATTCATTTCGGTTGCCTTTTCTGGCATGAAGTTTGTTCTATAGAAACTATTTGACTCTGATGTGTGTCACCGAAAGTATTTGACTCGAGCCACAAAATTAAGGAAATTAGAAGGCGGGGGTGGATTCTGGCAGGGGGATTTTCGGCACAACACCGGTACCTAACATACTTGATGTTAGCTAGCAGCCAGCATTTATCTGCATTTGGAGAAAGTTGTGAACTCTTATCTTTTGGACACCCAAAGCTATGAAAATCGTGCGTATGTAATGAATGGAACTAGTCTGGGCTGTAGTCTGTTTGACGAACATTCCACTCCTTGTAACATTACAGACACTTGCAACCAGGCTGCAATGAAACAGTGTTGATCATATAATAGATGTATCATGTGTTAGTTTAAGGATGTGAAAATCATGATATTTCCCTTGCATTTCAATCCACACATGCATATGGGTCTGTAATGTATTGCATTGTTATCTAGGTATTCAATCCCTTTTTAAATTATGCAAGATTACTTTACAATGATGGCAATTATGCATTATTGGAATCTAATTTGCCCATGTGGATCTGACATGCATCAAATGCTACATAACTTTGCATGCATGCTTTCCATAAATGCAATGTACTGATGAAATGCCCCCCATGAATAATAAAAAGGCCAGAAATGCAACATCAGGCTAACCTGACTAGCGGGGAAAGTGTTAAAAAACCGTAGCTAGCGATCGTCAACACGATAGGATCTGAATGGAGGAAGAGACGCGTCACACACACCCGTGTTCACAGTCTTCTTGTTATGAAGTCAATCAACTGTATTCGCATCTCAAGTATTGGTTAACATATGGAATATACACAAACTTGGCAGTCGTGTCAAGTTGTCTGGATGTCCTTTGGGTGGAGGGCCATGCACGATACACACGGGAAACTGTTGAGCGTGACAAACCCAGCAGCGTTGCAGTTCTTGACACATTCAAACCCGGGGGGCCTGGCAAAAGGTTCTATCCACACGGACCTGGTTAACAGGGTCCTTATTCATTGTACATTTAGAAGGAAATCTCATTAAAGCTTTGGAATCAGCTCTTCCCTGACTGATGCTGGGTCTCGGCGGGTGACGGAGCTAGCTGATTAAATAACATTAACAACTTAGTTTACTGACAGTTTATAATACCAAATTAGAGATAAAGAGGGAATGAACGATTTACTGTGGAACTGCCGGAGATCATTGACTAGGAGAGGTGTGTCTACCAGACAGTGAGTGGTTTACTGTGGAACTGCCGGAGATCATTGACTAGGAGAGGTGTGTCTACCAGACAGCGAGTGGTTTACTGTGGAACTGCTGGAGATCATTGACTAGATTTTTACCTCAACATAGTGTGAAATGAGCTTATAATTAATAGCCTAAGTGTAGTTTCATTTTGCTGGGGTGCAATGAGGAGATTCGGGATCTTTCCCCCATGCGTTTCCATGGCAATTAGATTCTTTGGGTCAAGTTCCATTGAACTCTTTACCTCATCTATATTCCATTCTCTACAGATGAATGGTTCCAGATCAGCTATTCTGTGTGTTCCAACAGTTCTGCCCTGACAACCCAGCCTGACAACCCAACCTGACAACTCAACCTCACAACCCAACCTCACAACCCAGCCCTCCGTTCACCATAGGGCCAATCCCATTTAGGGCACAGCTAATCACACCAAATTGCACTAAATCACATTAAATCACATTCAATTACACTAAATCACATTAAATCACAGTAAATCACAGTAGCCAGCTAGCTAGCTTTATAGGTGTTTTGACATGAGTATGAAATTGTAATTCTGGTTGTTTAATGTTTTAGGGACTCCTGAAACTACCAGCAAACCAGGCTGTCGTCTTGTGAAACAGTGGACGTAAAGAATCTAGCTAGCTAAAGCATTTACTGCAAATTGAATGTACAGTTTGCCTTGCTGATATTTGCCATGCAATGCAGTGAGATGAAATAACGTAGCTAACTATGTTCCTGCTTATTGGGCAGTGGAGGATAAAATCCCTGTATACCTATGGATGTGTAGCTGTCTAGCAGATATGTGTATGGACCCAAACGTTTGGTATACATATTAGTTCAGAACCTAGATATGAACTTAAGCTATCATAGCCGGTTGTATCAACTTCAAAACAGTCTGACTGGCATCAATGAAGCCTATGGATTGAGTAGAATATAATCTAACTTTGTGCCAAGGATGCAAGTCGTATATACATGTAGCATGAGATCCCCACATTGTAGCCTGTACATTTAATATTTCCACTGATCATGTACTCTACCTTGGTAAATAAAGGTGCGGTTCAGGTATGAATGTCTGTGAGATTCTTTTTCAGTCATATCCAATACCAGGAGTATCAAACGGCATTTTGTTGTCAGCACATTCAACTATGTAAAGAAAAAAAGTATTTAATAAGAATATTTCATTCATTCAGATCTAGGACGTGTTATTTTAGTGTTCCCTTTATTTTTTTGAGCAGTGTATTTTGAGTGCATGCGACCACACTAGTTCGGTTCGCCTAACTGACTTCGGCTAGACGCCAGCCGAACTGAAGCATGCGGACGCATTTACCCTGTCTTACACAATTTGTTACACACTGTTATGATGATTATAGATATGTCTGAGGAGGAGGAATGGCACATGGATGAATTACACTCCTGATGGTTTCTTCCCCTCTGCTTTGAGCAGGGTTGCCAGGTCCATTTGAAATGACAATAACTAATCAAAAACCCTCCCATAGGTTCAGAAAACTAGGTCAACATTTCTGTTGCAGCAAGAGATGATTTGACACATTTCTCTAATAAACCCTTTTTCCCACAACGTTACCTAGCGAGTTAAGAAGGAATATCGACGTAATTTGTAACGACAGAAGAAAAGTTTTCCATTAAAATTATTATTATTGGGAGCTTAATAATACGCTCCATGACATGGCAACACTGGCTTTGAGGTAAGCACACGCGCCGATGACGTCAATGTCAGATCACACCTTGTACACTGTGTGATCTAAACAGTTGCTGACGCGTCTCTCTCAAAGCCTGTGATTGGTCAGAAAGGGGTCGCCCCGGTCGAATAGGAGGGGAGTGCTGTGTCCCAAGTGCTGCTATTGGTTGTCGAGAGAGAGAGAGCGAGACAAAGAGAGAATGAGATAGTGAGAGAGAGAGTTCATTGTGAGGGCTCAAGCGCACACTACACAGAAAAACTTTGTTTGCTTCTCGTCTTTGACAGCAGAAGAAGGCTACTATAAAGTAGCGGAGAATGTCAATTTCCATATGGAATTCCATATCTGCGCAGTAGGCTACATCTCCTCAAAGCCTGAGCAGGTGTCAGATTTTACTGCGTTCACTTGCTGAAGGGGTAAGAGTTTATAATCTCTCTGATGCTGTCACGCAGCAAATCCGCTTGACTAATAGCTCATTGATTTTGTTGTGCAGGTAACGTTATATGTTGATTTACAACATGTCATGCTATTTTATAAGCATTATTTGTACGTTATTGGTAGGCATACTATAAGCAAATATGTTCGATCGTGAAACATCTGGCGGCCCGCAGCAAACTGTTCATCAAAATGCGCGTCTATGGAGCAGATTGCGCTTCGCTGCGGGGTGGGAAGGTCAATTATAATTCCAGACATAACTAGGCATTCCCGCATTTCAGTAGCTCCCCCTGTGACTGTCAAGCATAATAATGATAGTTGGTCCTTGATGTAGGCTATTATCTATGATATTCATCAAGTTACTCATTATGTAAACAATTGGTCATTTTATATACTACTTATAATTACATGATTTTACACTAGGTTTACTCATCTTATGCTTCATTGTATCTGTGGCCAGCCCTGTGTCTATGAAAATTAAGCCATGACCTACACCTGATAGACACCACCCTCTCTCATTAAACGTTGCTTTGTTTAACCTTTGCTTTCACTTTATTTCTGTCGACATCAGTATTTCAGACAGTGCCAGTGTTATACTAATACAAGTGCCTTGTAAAATAGTTGAACTATAAGATAATGTCTCACTGTTGCTTAGTAACAACACAAAGGGCCTCAGTCCAACATCCACTCTTTATCCCTTGTTGGAGTCAACAACCAGCTTTTAAACGTTATGTTCTCCCCTTCTCTCTCTCTCTCTCTCTCTCCTTCCCTCGCTCTCCCCCCCCCCTCTCTCTCCTTCCTCTCCCTCCTCTCTAAGCAGGCTTACACTGCATGTGTGCGTGTGTTTCCTTGACAACCTACAGAGTGTCTTTGGCTACATCCCAAATGGCACCCTATTCTCATGTAGTGCACTACTTCTGACCAGGACCCAGAGTGCACTATATAGGGAATAGGGTGCTATTTTGGGATGCAGACATTGTGTGGTCTGAGATTCAAGGATAATGCTGTCATCCCACAAACATCTAGGTTGCTGGGCAGTTGCCAGCCCAGGTCAGGGGCTAGCGACATTTAGCCAATGATTGATGTCTGTTTGTTTGCAGGTGCTGACGGAGTTGTCTTGGAATCCCTCTATTCTTTCAATCTGTCTCTCATCAACCTGATCTCCCTACTACTACTACCTCATCCCCCCCTCTCTCCTCCTCACCCCTCCATCTCCCCTCTCTCAGAGGGTTATGGAGGACCCGGAACCCCCCTCTGTGGTGGATGGTCCGTCCCTGCTCTGGCAGCCTGAAAAGAGGCGAAGCAGGAAGTCGGGATGTTCCAACATCTTCGCGGGGGTAAATCTGCGTCAGCTAAGACGGCTGTTCCATGTGGCCGGGGACCGGGACGCAGAGCAGCGGGCAAGACTGGTGTGGGGCAGAGAAGAGCGAGACAGAGGGAGAGAGGGGGGAGAGGAAGAGGAGGAGGAGGAGGGAGAGATGGATGCAGGGCTGGCCCAGGCGTTGGTGGGGTTCAGGGTGAGAGCCAGAAGCAGGAGTGGTATCAGGACGGAGGGACACAGAGAACCCAAGTTGCTGAAAGCATTTGGACACCTCAGGTAAGAGAGAGAGAGGAGGGATAGAAGGGAGAGAAAGGAGTTAGAGACAGATGGAAAGCGAGAGAGCACAATGAGAGAAGGAAAGAGGAGACAGAGAGACAGAGAATTAAAGAGAGTGGAAACCAGGTCAAGGGTATTTGGTCTGGCATCAACAGACAGATCAGCTCAAATCCTTTAACTACATCCTCCACCTGACTAGACAGACTCTCCACATTTAACTTATGTTTAACTGACAGATCGATTAAATGAGTGGTAGTCAGGCTTCTAATGATCTCTATGGTCTCTTCTTCTATCCCATGTCAGTGTTTGCACATCTGAGGCCCTATGTATCAAGCATCTCATAGTAGGAGTGCTGATCTTGGATCAGATCCCCCATGTCCATCTTATCTTATTCTTTGTGATCCAAAAGGCAAAACCTGATCCTAAATCAGCACTACTACTTTGAAAGCTTGGATACATACAGGCCCTGAAGCAACTGCATAGGTAGAAGCAGGGTTTGGCCTGAAATAACACTTCCAGGTAGGTTTCCACTGTGACTTTGTTTTAAAGAGACGTCCCTCTCTCCTTCCCTCCCACTTTCCCTTCTCTCTATCCCTCACTCTTTCCTTCCTTCCCTCCCATTTATGCTCTCCCTCCTTCCAGGATTAAGGACGGTTTGGACCACCCTGAGGAGGACAATGAAGAGGAGGACCCCAGTGATATTGGAGAGCTGGACCACCTCCCTGGAGGGTCGACAGGTGCAGAGGGGGGCGCCCCGTTGACGGACGCACAGAAGCCCTCAGAGAGACCCCATCTGGAGAGGCTGGGGGCCGTGACGAGGCAGGAAGGAACCAGGGACCCAGAACGCTACCTCCATCGCATTCTACACTGAGCCAACGGAGAGAAATGAGCGCTGGCCTGCTGAACTTAAAACGTGTCGTAAAGCTGCTCTGTGATTGGTCCTTTTTCCGTTCACACCAATCAGAGCGAGGTGTCGTTCAATAACTCCATGTGTGGAGTTAAATGAAGTACGTTTTCGACCACACTGTCAACCTAACCTTACTTGTCGAGATGTTGTCACTTTAACCAAAGGAAGGGAGAGAACTGGCAACATCACAATGACTGCTTGAGAGCATTATCAATCCTGCTCAGTCACTGTTCACTGACTGATCAGAGCAGACAGACCGATCTACAACACTATCGGCAGGTGACTATGGCTGTGTTCGAGAGCATCAAAACGACTGCAGGCGACTGTCGAATCCCCTGGCATCAAATTACTCATTATTTGTAGATCAGTCGGTCAGTTACAATTTGCCCATGATACATTGCGGTTTTGATCCTCTCGAGCACGGCCTGTGTGTGGTCCAAAAATCCCAAAAGGCATGGACTTCGTAGAAAAGCCAGTAACACTAGAAATGGGATCTCTCTATAACAAAGCTATACCTGGTAGATAGCCTACAACTGAACCTGAAAGGACTTGGAAAGGTGTAAACAACATGGGAAGACATTTACACAGCATTAACTGTGATGTAAAACACAGGACCGTTATCACTCTGTACTGAAAGTGGTCCAACAGTGGACTAATGAATAAAACTAAGATTCAGTTTGAGTGAACTATCCATTTAAGGGTTACGGTTGACACATAAACATGCAAATCTGTCAAAGTAAACTTGCATAGATGTATTTGTGTGCATAGTTTTGTCTAAGAAGTAGATGAATGTCCTCACCGAATAAAGTGAGGAGGAAAATAAGAATAAAGTCTTCTCTCTAAAATAAAAACACATTTATCAAAACAAAACGACAAGATACATGGTATTAATGTAATACAGTTTTGTTATAATCTTTCATTAAATATATTACATACAAATTATACAGTGCAAATGTCACAATACATTTCAGGTCAGTTAGAATCTGTGGCAACAGCAGGAAGTCCTGATAGTGTGTTTTCAAAAAAAACGTGTCCATCTTTCTCCCACAAGAATGAAAAATTATAAAAAAAATGACCAGAAATCAAAGTAAACAGAAGCGATGGGAGACATCTTAAATGTATTTGACTACAGAATGGCGGAGAGGAAAACCTGATCTAAAGTAGTAGTTTCTCCAAATGTGGCCCCCTAAAACTTCAACGCGCTGCAGTACCTTGCAGTTCCTCATCCGAAGACAAAGGGGGCAGTAGAGAGCCATGAGAGCAATGAGTCCGCATGGCTGCTGCTGTCCACAGAGTGGCCGTCATAAGGAATGCAACACCATCTCTCACCCAAACCGGGGGAGAGAGAGAGAGAGAGGCTTTAAAACTGCAGTGGCTGAGTTAAGTTTCTGTTTCCCAAATGGAACCCTATGGGCCCTGGTCAAAAGTAGTGCACTAGGGAGTAGGGCTCCTTTTGGGACATACACTGTGTGCACCTCCATAGAAAGGGAGTTTACTAAGCCCATCATATAGACTCCATTCCTTATAGGAAGATATACCATCATCATCATCATCATCTTTGACATCCACACAAGGCACAGAGACAAACAGACGGAGGGATATGCGTTCTCTTCCTTTTGTCCTCAGTCCTCCTCGTCTTCCTCAGTCATTCTCAGTACCGTCTGTGTCCGTTGGGGGTAATAGAGAACGGGGCGGGGGGGGGCGGAGAGACTCCTCACTCGTTTGCCCTTTACACACATACATTTGACGTACACACTTGCTCACTCCTCCTCCTCCTCTACCACCGGGTGAAGAAGGGTCTCCTGCTCTGGAAGCTCTGTGTGTAAGACTCACTGTTGGCCCTCTGTGGTGCTCTGGCTGTTTCTACTATAACTGGAGGCATCTGGACCAGCTGGAGGGGGGTCTTACTGTTCTTCAGAGCCTGGCTGAGGTTCAGGATCTAGGCCACCAGAGAGGGGGGGGATGAGAGAGAGACCAATAGGTTGGTCACTCTTCATAAGGGCATAACATCTGTGATGCATTGTGGGTCATTTTTGACTGACTGATCTACAAAGAATGGTTAGAGCATTGGACTAGTAACCGAAAGGTTGCAAGTTCAAATCTCCGAGCTGACAAGGTACAAAATCTGTCGTTCTGCCCCTGAACAGGCAGTTAACCCACTGTTCCTAGGCCGTCATTGAAAATACGAATTTGTTCTTAACTGACTTGCCTAGTAAAATAAAGATAAAAATGAGAAGTTATTTCTACATAAATAGTTACTTCCAAGTTAACTTCAATTAATAGCCCAACATTTATTTGCTTCAATCACTGAACACGACCGGCGCCTACTAGAGACGGGCTTCTATTTCCTTAATGCGCACAGCTTTCGCCCAATAAAAAGGTTGAGAAGACTACCACGCGGTTTATTGTGACCAGTATAAACATTAGAGTAACACATCCATCGCAGGTTAGACTTGCAGAGACTAGACTGCCTAGTAACTCCCAGAGTTCATGTTTCAGCACCAGTCTCTCGTATCGGCTGTAGTTGAGCCAACCACGTCAAACCACACTGCTGTCTCATCCAATGACGTTACTCACGGACTTTCACTTGTAAACAATTCATCTAGACCCGGCTGTTATTTGCTGAAATGAGTGCCGATTCCCAGGCTATTAAAAATGGACAGGCGGCGTTTTGGGACTCTGTGTTTAATTGAAGTTTTCCGGGATATTATTATGTAAAAAGAGGCATGGCGTATTTAAAACATACCTGTCCTCTCATAACAGCTATCTGCCTGTGGAACTGCCCTCTGTCGAAGCCTGGGTCTTTCTGCAACACACAGGTCAAGGGTCAAAAATACTCAAAAAGAAACACCATCAAAGATTGGATAATCAATTCCGTTTGAAGTTGGCTCCCTCCCTCCTCCTCCTCACCTTAAACAGTTCGTAAAGGTCTTCTTCCAGATCTTTGATAAAGTTGGGATCAGCCAGTTTGGGAAGAACCAGCTCTCTTATCTCCTGGGAGAATGGAACCTTGGCTTGGGACAGCCACGCCCAGTAGAACGGGTCTACGATTGGTCAAAAAAATTAACAAACTTTAGTGAGAAATGCAATGATTGGTCACAGAGAAGGTGCATTTCTATAGGGGGCTCTGTGATTGGGCAGTGGGAAAGTGCATCTCTACAAACTGCTCTGTGATTGGTCAGAGCATCTCTACAAGCTGTTCAGTGATTGGTTGAGGAGGCAGAAGGCGGTGCTTACAGGCTCTCCAGGAGTCGGGGTGTTTGAGAGGGAAGGCCAGTCCGTTGTCTATAGCAGCTAGTTGGATGATAGGATCCTTCACTACTACCCAGTCTGTGTCCTGGACAGAGAGAGTGGAGGGGGGAGGAGGGGTGATAGACAGAGAGAGTGGAGGGGAGAGGAGGGAGAGAGGAGGGGTGATAGATAGGGGGGTAGACAGAGAGAGTGGAGGGGAGAGGAGGGAGAGAGGAGGGGTGATAGACAGGGGGTGGACAGAGAGAGTGGAGGGGAGAGTAGGGAGAGAGGAGGGGTGATAGACAGGGGGGTAGACAGAGAGAGTGGAGGGGAGAGGAGGGGTGATAGACAGGGGGGTAGACAGAGAGGTGGAGGGGAGAGGAGGGAGAGAGGAGGGGTGATAGACAGGGGGGTAGACAGAGAGGTGGAGGGGAGAGAGGAGGGGTGATAGACAGGGGGGTAGACAGAGAGGTGGAGGGGAGAGGAGGGAGAGAGGAGGGGTGATAGACAGGGGGGTAGACAGAGAGTGGAGAGGGGAGGAGGGAGAGAGGAGGGGTGATAGACAGGGAGGTAGACAGAGAGAGTGGAGGGGAGAGGAGGGGTGATAGACAGGGGGGTAGACAGAGAGAGTGGAGGGGAGAGGGGGGAGAGAGGAGGGGTGATAGACAGGGGGGTAGACAGAGAGGTGGAAAGAGAGCACTCTGAGTCAGACATAAGTGCATAAGAGTACACCCCCCCCACCCCCAGAACAGACACCGAAAAAGGAACAGACACACAAGGTTTCAGTGCCTGTTCTGGTGTGTGGGTGTGTGGTTACCCGGTTTCCCTGGTCCATGGGACAGTCATATTTTAGGAGCCAGTTATCATTTCCCCGATCTGTGGAGACAGAGAGAGACAGAGAGGTGTCAGAGTCTAATGCACCTTCCACATCACTATTTCACATATTCACACAGGTGTCAGCCGGCCTGCTTGTCCTTCTTCACCGTCATTGCCTTGGTTACGTACCTGTGTTCCTGATGATGTAATCGAGGACCACCAGCCTCTCAAACTGTAGTTGCATCTGTCTGTTGGTGTTCTCTGGCAAGGGGTCTGCCTCAAACCTCCGCAGCCAGAAGTCTGCATCCTTAAAGCCCTCAACGAAGATCTGGAACGAACCCAACTGGAGGACAGGAGGGAGAGAGCGAGACAGAGAGAGAAGGTGGGAGAGAGAGGAGAGAAAGAGGAGAGAGAGAGAGGAGAGAGAGAGAGAGAGAGGGGGGGGGGTGGGAGAGAGAGGGTGGGAGAGAGAGCGGAGAGAGAGGGTGGGAGAGAGAGGAGAGAAAGAGGAGAGAGAGAGAGGGGGTGGGAGAGAGAGGGTGGGAGAGAGAGAGGGGGAGGGGTGGGAGAGAGAGAGGGTAGAAGAGAGTAAGAGAGAGAGAGAGTAATCAAATCTAGAGGAAATCACAGATCCTAATAGAGAAGTTTTAGAGTAAAGTCTCAACTTTAAAACTTTAATCTGCTAAATCTCTTTACTTCAATTAAGGATTCACTTTAAAAACCCTTCATCCTGCATTTCCCTCTGGGCGGCCTGTAGTTCAAGAATAGTATGTGAACTAAGTAGTGTACTATAAAGGGAATAGTGTACCCTTTGGAACACAACCAGGAAGCAGCAGACGTACCTTGGGAGGCAGGCCGATCCTGTGGAAGTGTTGTCCCACTTTGGGTACCTTCTCCAGAGCCAGCCTCTTACCCCTGGACTTGACCCGGTCTATAGCGTTATAGTTAAACGTCTCACTGGCCAGGTACACCACCTAGTGGAGAGATGGGGTGGGGGACAAGAGGGTGGAGAGAAGGAGAGGGTGAAGAAGATGTAGAGAGAGAGGACAGGAGAGAGGGAGAGAGAGTGTGTGTGAGTGAGAGAGTGAAGGAAATCAAGAGAGAACCCTGACGCAGGACCTCCCAGTACCTGTGTGTGTACCTGCGTGCCTAAGTGTGTGTGTCTAACCACTACCTTGGCCCCGGGGACTGTATTTAGTTTCTGATCGCACAGGCTTCAGACAGACTACCCTGGTTCAGTGTGTGTGTGTGTGTGTGTGTGTGTAACCCCTCCCTACCTTGGTCCTGGGTACTATGTTAAGCTCTAGTTTCTGGTCAACCAGACTGGCCCCAGCCTCAGACAGATAACCCTGGTTCAGGACTAGACAGTCCCGTCCAAAACAGCAGGGACAACACAGCTTCTGGAGCCACTTGGTCCACTTTGGGTTCAGCTGACCATAAGGCTCCTCGTTCTTAGGCTTGAACACACCGATGATCTTCTACAAAGAGAAACAGAGAGAGTCAGAGAGAGGAGAGAGAGATTTAGGTGGGCATTTTCTAATTGCAAACTCACCTGTGCTGTGAACAAATGTAACATTGGTAAAAGATGGGATGAGTGAAGTTACACTATGCAGAGGAGACAGGGAGAAATTTCTCCACAGGTGCTGCATGTTAACTACTACCATGCTTCATACTGTAACTACTACCATGCTTCATACTGTACCAACACTGTTCTGTTAACTACTACCATGCTGCATACTGTAACACTGTTCTGTTAACTACTACCATGCTTCATACTGTAACACTGTTCTGTTAACTACTACCATGCTTCATACTGTACCAACACTGTTCTGTTAACTACTACCATGCTTCATACTGTAACAACACTGTTCTGTTAACTACTCGACTGCCACAGGAGCATGTTTCATGGCAGAGCAGATATCTGCGCTTATACACACAGGGTCGGTACGATACTATAGACAGACCTGGCTGAGTTCCGGTAGACAATGTGCTTGTTTGGAATTACACATACAGGAAGTGAAATCTGGTGCATTCCCCCACATGTCAGGACATCCAAAGTCCACAGAGACACTTCCATTTTTAACCAACACATGTGACCGCATCGTGGAGTTTCAGATGATGATAAATGTTGGGTAAGTTGCTACTAGTACCAGGTCTATGTCTGTGCACCAAGTCACCATAGTTTGCTTCTCCCTCATGTTTCTATCCAAAGATCAGATTTTGGTTAGAATTCTCTAGACTGGAGCTCAATCAAATAGAAAGAGCACTATTTTCCATCCCAACAAACCTCGTGACAATTCATCATTATTACCAAGACTGTGTGGGTGATTACAACCCCATGAGCTCAGCGCAACAATGACTGATTGCCGATGCAGACGGATAGACTGTTGCGTGAAGCTGTGTGGGAGTGTACGTGTGTTCGGGCTCTGGTCAAAAGTAGTGCACTATATAGGGAATACAGTGCCATTTGTGAGTCATTTGTCCCTGCGTTACACAAACACACACAAAGTCTATCCGCGAGTCGAGGCCAACACATGAGAGTGAGTAGAGGGCACTAGGCTCCTCAGCTGGTGTTGCCACAGTGACACAGCTGTTCCAGATAAGAGATTGGCTAGACTGTAACTGGGTCAACTCTACTGTATGGAAGTACAGTCAATAAACAACACCAGAACGGGGCCACGTTGGAGCGAGCAAACAGGACAATGGAGGTTGAAGTTAGACACCTGTTTCCCCAGGCGGTTTCTCCGCTGGGAGGATATATTTACAGGTCATACTGAAGGAAACAAACCAGAGGCCTTGTTCACTTTTAGAGTACAAAGTGAGATGGGAGGAATTTACCTGTAACAGTGTAGCCTTCTGGACAATAAAAAGACGCACAAGACATCATTACTCAAGGATGATAACTAATGGACTTGTCAATCTCCTTGTTGTCATTCATAAACAATAAAACAAAGTGTCGTACTTATCATTGATATATGCTAGCTAAATATGACGACATGCAATCCATAGCTGTTTAGGTGACCTAGCTAAATCGATCGATTGTGATCTCCTTTCAATGCTTTTCACTCTTTCTTACCCCTTGTGAATCTTTGACAAAGTAGCTGCCGCTGGATCCCTGGTAGATTCTCTCCGGATAGATCCCTTCGTCGATGGCGCGTTCCGCCTTGCGGATGATCTCTCGAAACTCGGGATCCTCCGATAAGTCGTTTCTATGCGGATCCCGCGGTGAACCTCCTCGGTCCCGGTCCAACAACGGCTGTCTCTCCCGGCTGCGCTCCGGACTCCCGGCCGGGATGCGAACCACCGAGCCCGGCGTGCCTCCAAATCCGCCCCGGGGACTGGTGGGCTCGGTGGGGCAGAAGCCGAAGTCGTTGGAGTCCCGTAGCGGGGAAACCAACGGACTAGTTTCGTCCATACCGGGGTACGCGGAGGAAAGATAGGTAGAGAGAAAAGGGGGAAAGACGAAGGGATGAGCTTTTGTGTTCAGGATATTTACCGATAATGTAACGTCACCGTTGTCAATAAAAACAAATCAGCTGACAGTCAGCTTCCGGGAAGAGGCGGGCCCAGTTGGTGATTGTTGGAGTGTTTGGCCAATCAGAGCTATCATCCGGCCGTCAAGGTTCTTTGTGCACGCAACTATTGGCTGGAATCATAACGCTCCCTTGAAGCACGTGACAAAAAAGTGCCACACAATTTAAATACAAGACAACGAATCAAAACTCTTTATAAATCAGTGGTATTCAAACGTTTTCATCCGGGACCGATGTCCATCAGATTTTCCACTAATGCGCCTTATATGACACATCACTGTACTCTTCTGTAAACTGGCCGTATCTGTATACCAGTCGCAAGACCCACTGGTTGATGCTTATTTATAAAACCCTCTTAGGCCTCACTCACCCCTATCTGAGATATCTACTGCAGCCCTCATCCTCCACATACAACACCCGTTCTGCCAGTCATATTCTGTTAGAGGTCCCCAAAGGACACATCCCTGGGACGTGTTTTTTAATACATTTTGACGACCACACTGCAGGCAAGTCAGATGATGGCTTTTGAAAGCACTGAAAATAAGTATTGTATTAATAACATAGCCTTCTATCAATAGCCTACTATCAGTCACGGAAGAAGACTGCTATAAGGTTCACTTAATGCAAAATGCGTATAGCCCTATAATAAGCCAACTACAGGTAGTCATTCTGTAGAGGTGAGATGTTTACATTGTGTGCAAGCAGCATATAGCATAGCCATAGTATAGGGCCCTAGGCTATAGATTTTGGAGAATGGCTGCAGATCAATGGACTAGTGGTAAATGATGACCAAATGAATTCATTTCCAGAGGGAGAAGAATTAGAATGTCATTTCTTATTTAACCAGGAAGTCGATAGATAATTTATACAGTGTCTAGTTAGTCTCAGATAGGCCTTGTGTCAGAAATGATGATAACATGAAATGCCTAATATCGCATTATATCTTCATTCATCCAAACACCTTTATATCACCAACTTTAGCCTACTATTCAGTGAAGGACATAGGCCACCTTTTGGAAGTCTCAACATGTATTTTTCGTACTTAGCCTGAAGGCAATTGTGTAACTTTTTATTGTTTTTTTATTGTGTAACTTAATATGCCCCATGAGGTGAAGGAGCTCCTCATAATAACAACAAATGCCGCATCATCCCGCGGATGCGTTACCACGGGAACGAACCACCACCAACACAGTCACCGTGGGTGGCCGCCTGGCCGGTCAGTGTTTTGGGTTGGTGACTCGGCTATGCGTGCGTCCCATCTCCTTTCTCGGCTATGTGTGCGTCCCATCTCCTTTCTACTGAAGTCTGCACTCGTTCACTACTTCCCACAAATCTAAAAGCACTGGATTGGTGGAGGATGGGATAGAGTGAGAGTTTCTATAAGTATTCATTAAAGGACTGTATGGGTATAGGCTAAACATAACCAACAGTATATTTATTAGTAATTTCCTTTCAAATCAGTGAAGGGAAGTGAACAAGTAAACACTTTGGGAGAAAGGAGAGATAAACAGGGACGCTTGGTTGGTGAGAGTGGCGGGGACGTGCCCCATGCATGCCCGGTCTAGCTGGCTTGTTGTAGCAACCACGGTTGCCACGGGGAAGGGGCTGAATGAAACAGCTCTGCTGTGATGGTAGGATGGAGACCCATAACATAATCATCATCTCACAGGTGAGACCTGGGAACACTTTTGGAAAAGCTTTTCGCAAATAGTGTATCTTGATAGTATGCATATTGTGTAGACTTAGTTATGTTCGCTGGTTCTAATTTGACGCATGATTGTAGTTTTACGCATGACGTTTAACAGAATTGAGGCACATCTTGATTACTTCTAAATAAGCAAAATTTGTTGCTCTTGTTTTATGATAGAATAGGCGACGAGGAATGGAGACATTCAATGTACTTGGGAATGAAATCTCTCCGGGAGACGCACTACCGGGTCCGTCACACAACGAGACCGTTTGGAGCTTGTCACCTTCACCGGGCACCGGACCCTCACCTGTATCCGAGCTCTCCTTCAGCCTAAAGAGCCTCCGATGCCACGACGGCGCGTGAGTACACACACAGTTATCACGGTTACTTAAAAGCTAAAGAAAGCTTTGTGTAGGCTAGGAGATGTGGAATAATATAAGAAATACAATGTGGGCACGTTGGGACGTTGTGCGTAACAGAGCGACTGGAGACTATCAAGTCCAGTTGTTATATAGTTGAACATCTTTTGATCTTTGTTAGTTAAAAAACAAACTTTAATTTCATACTCCACAGCGACACCCCGCGCAGAAAGCTGCGACTGACGCCGGAGCTAGTGACTCCCAGTCCCCCTGGGCCCACGCCGGGTTCGACTTGTGGCAGAGGGCTTGCCCCCCAGGGAGACGAGACGCCGACAGGTCTGGGCAAGCTCTGGATGACAGACGGTGAAATATCCTAATCAATGATTAGCGGTTCCTCATGGCTTGATGACGCTGGGTAGAGTTAGAATGCATCAGAGGCAGAACTATTTGTTCAATCCCAAATGGGACACTGTTCCCGACATAGTGCACTACTTCTGACTAGAGCCCCATGTTGGCCCCTGTCAAAGGTAGTATAGGTAGTGTATAGAGAATAGGGTGCAATTTGGGACAAAAACATTGGGATTTAAATCCAGTTTGTCCAGAATTTAAATCTCTGTATATCTTATGTTGAGTATGACTTTTCAGTTTGTGAATCATTTACATGTGTAGCTTCCCTTTTGATATCTACATTTTTTCCCACAATATTCTCTCTATGTAGGTAATGTCCTAACAGACTCCGGGAACAGGAGAAGGGGAGAGAGGTGAGGACACATGGATTCTATAAGCAAAAATTGCAAAGTGATTATTTGGTGCCTACAAATAACAGGCGTCTGGTGACCCCTTAATTGGGGAGGACGGCTCATAGTAATGGCTGGAACGGAATAAATGGAATGGTAAGGAACACATCAAACACATAGTTTCCATGTGTTTGATATCATTCCATTGACTCCATTCCAGACATTATTAGGAGCCGTCCTTCCCTCAGCACATCCTGTCTGCTGTCTGAATGACATTTTCAATCATTGTACCATTTACTTTATAGGTTTCTCTCCCCTGCATGTTCTGCTCCTAAAACGGTGAGTATTTACACAGAAACTGAGGGAATAATAATCAATAAGGTCCTGGAATTGGAACAGAGTGACTGGAACAACTCTGGGCTCTAACTATATTCAGGAACATCATCATGCGATGTTCTGGTTCTGGTTGTCCAGAAGCGTCTGCGTGTGAAGCTGTCGACCCGGTTCTGCAGCGCTGCAGTTCAGAGGTCAGACCCAGGGGTCAGGGGTCTCAGATGTCAAGGTCAGAGTTCCCCGCCAGGAGGCGGAGCCTTGCGTGTCCGTCAGGGTGACGTGGAGCTGCCAGATGTTGAGGTGAGATCCATTTGCAGTGTTCCACCATGCTCCCTGAAGTTTGCACCCCTACATACAAGAGCACACGACGGGGAGGAGGGTAGAGAATGATAAACATAGGATCCCCCTATAAACCTGGGGCACATTTGTGTCACATTAGTTTCATGAAGTCTGGTTAAAAACAATGTATCTCATCAGGCATTGCTCTCTGTACGGCGGGTCAGGGCCAGGAGGCGGCATTTCCCTCCCAGTAGCCTCCTGGGTTTTACCATGGAGGACCACACCCTGACAGGAGATTACAGCAAGGTGTGCAACCTCACATCAACATTTTCACAACGTTGTAAAAAAAAAATGTTTTCTCCCCCAGCTGGGTGATAGTAGGCTAGGACACGCCCTTGATTGGCTGAATCTGGTGTGTTAGTGCTGTGCTAGAACAATATGTTTAATGTGTGTGTGTGTGTCCACAGCCACTACTGTTACCAGTAGAGAGAGTGGAACACCAGGATCTTCACTGCGTCTCAGCCCAAACAGTAAGTCCTCTCCTTTCCTCCATCTCTCCATCTTTCCTTCCTTCCTTCCTTCCTTCCTTCCTTCCTTCCTTCCTTCCTTCCTTCCTTCCTTCCTTCCTTCCTTCCTTCCTTCCTTCCTTCCTTCCTTCCTTCCTTCCTTTCCTTGTTGCTCCACTCCCACTCTCTATGTTCTCTCTATATTCTCCTTCATCCTCTTCATCATAATCATAAAGGATATCCACATCAGATACATATGTGGACTACAACACTGCTTATTGGACTTCAACATCCTGTTAGCTATGGTATCTAGAGGGTTGTCTCCTGCTCGTACTGTTACTGTGGTAAACTGGAGGTGCATTTCTCCTGATGGCCTGCAGGTGGCGTCTCTGCTAAGAGGACAGTACAGCGGTACAGTGGGAGACTTCCTCATCATAGACTGTCGCTACCCTTATGAGTACCACGGTGGACACATCAGGGTGATGTTTTTTGAGTAAACCAAATAGAGAAATAAACCAAAACCTTGACCATAATATTGATGAAATGTATTTTATTATACATAATAAGTTAACGACTGACTGGTCTGATAACTTATAACCTATTGTATAGGCCTGCTCATCTGAGTCCTCTACACACACACATATACAGTGCCTTGCGAAAGTATTCGGCCCCCTTGAACTTTGCGACCTTTTGCCACATTTCAGGCTTCAAACATAAAGATATAAAACTGTATTTTTTTGTGAAGAATCAACAACAAGTGGGACACAATCATGAAGTGGAACGACATTTATTGGATATTTCAAACTTTTTTAACAAATCAAAAACTGAAAAATTGGGCGTGCAAAATTATTCAGCCCCCTTAAGTTAATAATTTGTAGCGCCACCTTTTACTGCGATTACAGCTGTAAGTCGCTTGGGGTATGTCTCTATCAGTTTTGCACATCGAGAGACTGACATTTTTTCCCATTCCTCCTTGCAAAACAGCTTGAGCTCAGTGAGGTTGGATGGAGAGCATTTGTGAACAGCAGTTTTCAGTTCTTTCCACAGATTCTCGATTGGATTCAGGTCTGGACTTTGACGGCCATTCTAACACCTGGATATGTTTATTTTTGAACCATTCCATTGTAGATTTTGCTTTATGTTTTGGATCATTGTCTTGTTGGAAGACAAATCTCCGTCCCAGTCTCAGGTCTTTTGCAGACTACATCAGGTTTTCTTCCAGAATGGTCCTGTATTTGGCTCCATCCATCTTCCCATCAATTTTAACCATCTTCCCTGTCCCTGCTGAAGAAAAGCAGGCCCAAACCATGATGCTGCCAACACCATGTTTGACAGTGGGGATGGTGTGTTCAGCTGTGTTGCTTTTACGCCAAACATAACGTTTTGCATTGTTGCCAAAAAGTTCAATTTTGGTTTCATCTGACCAGAGCACCTTCTTCCACATGTTTGGTGTGTCTCCCAGGTGGCTTGTGGCAAACTTTAAACAACACTTTTTATGGATATCTTTAAGAAATGGCTTTCTTCTTGCCACTCTTCCATAAAGGCCAGATTTGTGCAATATACGACTGATTGTTGTCCTATGGACAGAGTCTCCCACCTCAGCTGTAGATCTCTGCAGTTCATCCAGAGTGATCATGGGCCTCTTGGCTGCATCTCTGATCAGTCTTCTCCTTGTATGAGCTGAAAGTTTAGAGGGACGGCCAGGTCTTGGTAGATTTGCAGTGGTCTGATACTCCTTCCATTTCAATATTATCGCTTGCACAGTACTCCTTGGGATGTTTAAAGCTTGGGAAATCTTTTTGTATCCAAATCCGGCTTTAAACTTCTTCACAACAGTATCTCGGACCTGCCTGGTGTGTTCCTTGTTCTTCATGATGCTCTCTGCGCTTTTGACGGACCTCTGAGACTATCACAGTGCAGGTGCATTTATACGGAGACTTGATTACACATAGGTGGATTGTATTTATCATCATTAGTCATTTAGGTCAACATTGGATCATTCAGAGATCCTCACTGAACTTCTGGAGAGAGTTTGCTGCACTGAAAGTAAAGGGGCTGAATAATTTTGCACGCCCAATTTTTCAGTTTTTGATTTGTTAAAAAAGTTTGAAATATCCAATAAATGTCGTTCCACTTCATGATTGTGTCCCACTTGTTGTTGATTCTTCACAAAAAAATACAGTTTTATGTCTTTATGTTTGAAGCCTGAAATGTGGCAAAAGGTCACAAAGTTCCAGGGGGCCGAATACTTTCGCAAGGCACTGTATATATATATATATGTAGAGGACTCAGATGAGCAGGCCCATACTGTAGGTCATAAGTTATCAGACCAGTCAGTCGTTAACTTATTATGTATAATAAAATACATTTCATTAATATTATGGTCAAGGTTTTGGTTTATTATTATATATATATATATATATATACAGTACCAGTCAAACGTTTGGACACACCTACACATTCAAGGGTTTTTCTTTACTTTGACTATTTTCTACATTGTAGAATAACAGTGAAGACATCAAAACTATGAAATAACACATATGGAATCATGTAGTATTGCAGCCCAAATAAATGACACAAAAAATAAGAAGAGACATGCTTGGCCCAAGAAACACGAGCAATGGACATTAGACCGGTGGAAATCTGTCCTTTGATCTGATGAGTCCAAATTTGAGATTTTTGGTTCCAACCGCCGTGTCTTTGTGAGTCGCAGAGTAGGTGAATGGATGATCTCCGCATGTTGTTCCCACCGTTAAGCATGGAGAAGGAGGTGTGATGGTGTGGGGGTGCTTTGCTGGTGACACTCTCTGTGATTTATTTAGAATTCAAGGCACACTTACTTAACCAGTATGGCTACCACAGCATTCTGCAGTGATACGCCATCCCATCTGGTTTGCGCTTAGTGGGATTATCATTTGTTTTTCCAACAGTACAATGACCCAACACATCTCCAGCTGTGTACGGGCTATTTGACCAAAAAGGAGAGTAATGGAGTGCTGTGGGAACTCCTTCAAGACTGTTGGAAAAGCATTCCAGGTGAAGCTGGTTGAGAGAATGCCAAGAGTGTGCAAAGCTGTCATCAAGGCAAAGGGTGGCTACTTTGAAGAATCTAATATATATTTTGATTTGTTTAATACTTTTTTGGTTAGTACATGATTCCATATGTGTTATTTCATAGTTTTGATGTCTTCACTATTATTCTGCAATGTAGAATATATTTTAAAAATACAGAAAAACCCTTGAATGAGTAGGTGTGTCCAAACCTTTGACTGGTACTATATATACATTTATATATTTATGTTGTTCTCCATGTGTCCCATAGGGGGCAGACAACCTCCACACCGAGGCTCAGATCCAGGGGGCTTTACTCCAGCTCCCTGCCCTCTTACAGCTCTCCTCCTGGGGCAGAGCTCCCACCAGCCCCCCTGGACAGGCTCCAGATCCAGGCGTCAGTGGTACTTCCATGGGTGGAGTGTTACAGAGGTCCAGCTCACAGTCACATTCACCCGGAAGTGGTACCACGCCACCAGAACAGGGGTCACCCATGGAGGGGTTATCGCCACGGAAACTGATTGTGTTCCACTGCGAGTTCTCGTCAGAGAGGGGCCCGCGGCTGTAAGAGAACAACACACACACTCGTCTGCACACAAACACACACACACAAACAGAGAAACACACACACATTCCCACCCACACGCTGCATGCACCCCTCATCCCACAAACATACACAACTTCTGGATCCTGATACTGGCTGTTCTCACCTTTCCCCTGTAGATGTCATTACCTGAGAGAGCTGGACAGAGCGCTCCATGCCTCCCTCTACCCTTTGCTCTTCTACCCTGAGCTGTACCTGCTGGAGGGGGGCTACAGACACTTCTACTCCTGCTACCCGGTACGGTTCCTAAGTACATCATTGTAGCGAATTCAGGGGGTAGCTCCGATCGCTGTCACTACAACAACCTAACCAGCGTTACGCCAAGAGGGTTGTCCAGTCGCTACATTATGAAGCACGTCTTAAACTGAGATGTAATAGGACAGTTTCTTCATAATCAATGTATACTTCCTACTTATAATAGTGTAGCAAATGTTAGGGGGGAGGGATAGTTACGACTGACACTTGAGCCTAGATCCCTGTCAGTCCAACAGCTTCACCTATTTACAAGGTTGCTAGAGGTATTGTACTAAAAATCGCTACGAAGTGAAACAGTATCTTCTTCATATTCGATGTCTCAGAGCAGTGAATCACAAACGGTCTTTTAAGCGTTCCTCATTTTCCCTTGACTCTCTGAATAAACAAGAGCATTGTTTCTAGTTACAACGCAGAGTGTTGTTGACACAACCCTGAAGGTCTCAGCCATGACCCCCACCCCCATGATTTAGACATTTAGGGGGGGGGGGGTATTCATTTCCAAATGATCTTCTATTCAGCCTATTCATAAAAGCTTTCAATGCATTTTCCCTCTGTTCCTCTGCCTGACTGCCTGCCTGTCTGTCTGCCTGACTGCCTGCCTGCCTGTCTGTCTGCCTGACTGCCTGCCTGTCTGCCTGCCTGCCTGTCTGTCTGTCTGCCTGCCTGTCTGTCTGTCTGTCTGCCTGCCTGCCTGCCTGCCTGCCTGCCTGCCTGCCTGCCTGCCTACCTGCCTGCCTGCCTGTCTGTCTGTCTGTCTGTTTGTAAGTCTTTCAATCTGTCTGCCTGTTTGTCTGTCTGTCTGTCTGCCTGTCTATTTATCTGCCTTTCTAGGAGCTGTGTGAGCCGCGTGGCTATGTTCCCATGCTCCACCGGGAGTACAGAGAGCAGCTGGGACGATTCAGACGGAAGACCAAGTCACGACTCCACAGGAGACTGCCGCTCTACAAGACTCACTGATTGGACACTTGCTTGCATACCAAGTTTCTACGGTTTCCTTTACACAATGGTGACTGCCACCCTTACAGTCTGCTGTCAGATTGGATAGATTGGTATCAGGTGGTTGTTGCAGATCTCTTTTGAAATGAGTTATCAATAAAGTTGTTTCAATACAAAAAGAATGTGTCATTATCAGGGCCTTATGTTGTGACATAATAAACTTCCTTTTTCATGCAAGGGACAGAGAGAGGAAGATATGGCAGCATATTAGTAGCCCATAATACATATAAAAACAAGCAATACAATAATAGGTTACCCATAAAGTATCTCAATACTACGCATACACCAAACATAGGCCTAAAATGTAATCACTGTGATACGATGGTCGCCTAGGCTACTGTGCTTTCTATCCACTGAACTTCACTGGCTGACGTGCTCCACTGCGCGTTCGCTTCCTCCGCACCGCACACGAGAGGGTTTCTGATTGGTCTAGCGCGGCAGGAAGTCTATCGGCATTATTCAGAAGGAGCTTTCAAGTTCACAACGGAACAGCCAGCCTAGGTAACCTCTCGAACCGAATCCTCATTTCATATCAGCCACGACACTACTGCGGGGATTTTCTCCGCATTTGACAACAAGATTTTTGCTCTTAAATTCCCGAAAATACAGCGGAAGTCGATTCAAACGTCACGGATTCGAGATGGCTGCGTACAAGTTGGTTCTGATCCGTCATGGAGAGAGCTGCTGGAACCAGGAGAACCGCTTCTGCGGATGGTTCGACGCGGACCTCAGTGAAACCGGGGAGCAGGAGGCGAAGAGAGGAGGACAGGCGTTAAAAGGTGACCCGGTCTATATTGTTACACAGTATAATGTATATCTCTTTCGTTCTCTCGTAGGATTAACACGGGGCATGGAGGGCCATGGAGAGTTTTGCTGACAGATAGTAGGGCAGGCTATTCCCGTTACGCAAGGCGCGGCTTGAGGAAACAGGCAGTTGTGTCACTGCAGCATTATCTAAACCATCACTTGAAGGACTTGCCCTGTGGCATAATGTGAACTGTTATCAGCCCCTACAACCTGAAAGCATTTCTGTTCTCTCTATAGTGTAGCTGGTCAAATTGAGGTTGTGTTTGGCTTATAGCCTAGCCTGGATAGCCTAAAGCAACTCGCCCCCAAAATAAGGGTGCATCTCAATAGTCTGAAGTGGACTCCTCTTCTTGTCTCCTTTCCTTCACCTGCATAAGTAATATGGTGGTGGTGGATGCCTACCAGCTATTTACTGTAACCTGTAATTCTTTCACCTCTGTGCAGATGAAGGAAAGGAGACGAGGAAACCACTTGAGACCTAAGATGTACCCACAAGTAAAGAACCATATGTGTACGTCACTCATTGACCCCCCCCCCCCCCCCCCTCCCAACACACACACACACACTCTCTCTCTAAGCCCTACTCTCTCTCTCTCTCCTCCTCAGATGCTGGCTATGAGTTTGATGTGTGCTACACCTCAGTCCTGAAGAGAGCCATCCGGACTCTGTGGTTGGTCCTGGACGGGATCGACCAGATGTGGCTTCCTGTCCACCGCACCTGGCGCCTCAACGAGCGCCACTACGGAGGCCTGACGGGGCTCAACAAGGCAGAGACAGCGGAGAAGCACGGCGAGGCCCAGGTTAAGATCTGGAGGAGGAGCTATGACACCCCGCCTCCTCCCATGGAGGAGGAGCACAACTTCTACAACAACATCAGCCAGGTGAGAGGGATACGGACACACACGCACGTACGCACACAGAGGTACACACACAGAAGCATGCACACAGAAGCATTCACACAGAAGCATGCACATAGAGGCATACACACATCTACAACACCACTGAACTCATATTCTGTGATTAGACATCATGGTGTCAGCCATACAGACTTGGGCTAACAGGGTTTGACTTTGCAGCACTAATATTCTCTTTCCTGCAGGACCGTCGCTATGGGGACCTGACGGAGGATCAGCTGCCGTCCTGTGAGAGCCTGAAGGACACTATTGCCCGGGCGCTGCCCTTCTGGAACGATGAAATCGTGCCCCAAATCAAGGACGGGAAGAGGGTTCTCATCGCCGCCCACGGCAACAGTCTCAGAGGCATTGTCAAGCACCTGGAGGGTAGGTCACTAGGGGCAGTGGGGTGGGGATGGATAGAGGAAGGGAGAGAGAGAGGGAGAAAGAACCTCCCTACATCTCAACGCTTACTCATGTTCCAGTGGTCATGCCAGAGTAATGGTATGTTACTGATATTGTTGTTTTTCTGATTGTTATTGTTGACTTGTTCTTGTTATTTACCTCAAGGTATGTCAGAGGAGGTCATCATGGTGTTGAACCTTCCTAGTGTTTAGTTGTATATGTTACTGATTGTTGTTGTTGTTGTTATTGTTGTTGACTTCCAGGTATGTCAGAGGAGGCCATCATGGAGCTCAACCTGCCTACAGGGATCCCCATCCTGTATGAACTGGACAAGAACCTGAAGCCTGTAGGGCCCATGCAGTTCCTGGGAGACGAGGAGACAGTGAAGAAGGCAATGGAGGCTGTGGCTGCCCAGGGCAAGGCCAAGAAATAGACACTGCGCCCCCGCGTGGTCAGGAGGCGTCGGTGTGGCTAGGACACGTTATAATGATAATAATCACTCACACAGTGTGACATTACATTATCATGTTTACACATAGACAGATATGTGTATATAACACACACATACACTTCAAATACACACAAACACACACATCACATTACACTATAGGTGGATTTGATAAGTCTTTGCTTTCCTGCACATTGAGATGTCAGTATTACACAGCCAATAGGAATCAGTAATGCTGGATTGTACGGATCATCATAATATGAGTTGATCAAGATTGTTTGAGTTGACCAAAAACACATAGGATAGGGACCAGCTAATAGGGTATTTACAGTATCCCAAAACACACAGGATAGGGACCAGCTAATAGAGTATTTACAGTATCCCAAAACACACAGGATAGGGACCAGCTAATAGGGTATTTACAGTATCCCAAAACACACAGGATAGGGACCAGCTAATAGGGTATTTACAGTATCCCAAAACACACAGGATAGGGACCAGCTAATAGGGTATTTACAGTATCCCAAAACACATAGGATAGGGACCAGCTAATAGAGTATTTACAGTATCCAAAAACACAGAATCAGGACCATCATATATAGTATTTATCTAAATGTGGAAAATGATAGAAAGTGTGCTTTCTACTGCCATGTAGTTTTGCACTGAGTGAACATGTATGTAAACATTGACGAGCACGTTTGAAAAAGGAAACATTGAATCTCATTGTTATTGTTGTATCTCTACGGCAACAGTATGTTATCGTGGTTCTGGTGGTTATTGTTAAAAGGGGCAGGCGGACTTGTTCTGTACTGTACTGCTGACCATAGAATTAGAATGGGTAGAATGGGCGTCCTCATTCAGGAGAGGTTCTATACCCCTTCCACTCATTCTAATGTCATGTTGTTGACCTGTGCTTAGTGTTCTGTGTGGAATAAATAAAGATTCATCTTATTATTTATGAGCTGTCAAATGACTGTGTCCCTTGTCTGTTTCACAAGCTGCATATTTCTAGACTTGGCAGAGTTGAGCTGATTACATGTATGCTGCAATTTAGTGCTGGACTTGGACTGATATAGGTGCCAGTACTCATTTTGGGTGCTGGTACTGTTTATATTTAGTTGCAGGAGCTCCACAATACTTTTGTGCTAATATTCTATAAGAGGAACAGGAGCTCAGGCAGTAGAAAAATGTAGGTGCTGGTACTCCAGCTCCTGCAGATGTCCAGCTCTGGAGCAATTACAACAAACGTGAGCCCTGCAACTGTTCTCTCCTCTTGCCTGTTCGTTTCTGTCTGGCTGCACTATTTTCTAATTTGCTCTAAAACAAAAACATTTCCATTGATCATACTGGATACATCTCTTGTTCTTTATTCCCTGTCTGCACTCATCTTAAATGAGAGTTCTAATGAGTGTAGGTGAAGGAACGGAGAGAAGGTCGCTTTAGACTTGACGCACTCAGAACCAGGACACTGACTTCATCCGGAAAACCACAACAAAGATGGCGGACCAACCTTTCCGTCAAAGACTTGAGCTCCAGGTCACATCCAATCGGCTTGCGTTCTGCTCTTCTTGAAACATGTCTCCCATGAAGCTGTGTGTTCCAGGTGAGTCTGACATTACAAACTTTTAAATGAGTTGATAATGGCATTCTTTTCACATTTGAGACCATTAGACAAATACGTTAGGCAATATGTTTTTGAAGGTTATATTGCTATTTATAGCTTTCTAGCACGGGAAATGCGTGCTGTGCCACCACATGCTCGTTTACGTTCTAGCCTAGCTAGGTAGCTAACTCAGTCTATTTTACTGTTTTCTAGCTAACTAGCGTGACCTAACCTAGTGTATTTATTCCACATTATGTGAAATACAAACGCAATGCATAGTCACTTGGTACAAGGCATGACATCGTTTGCTAAATTACGAGATTGGGGGGTCTAGCTAGCGATGTTGGGCTTGAAAAGTACCTAGAAGACATCACATTTTTTAAGTGCCCTGCCCACCGCCTCCGGGAGGAGCGAACGGGGAGCCCACTAATTCCAAGCGTTCCATCTCTTGTTTTGATCGACTCTACGTGCAAATGTTGAATTAACCCCGGGGACTTCTCATGTCGGCTAAATGTCAGTGAAATGTCAACTATAAGGGCAGTGATTTATTTTGATTGTCGTTTGATTTACGCATATGTTTGTCAGGAACTGGGACGAGAAACTCTTGAGTGATTTAGCGATTCTGATGGTTTTTGTCAGACTATTATTATATTCTACTATTGGAAATGTGATAGATCAGCAGGACTCTGTTTACACAAAACATGTCTGTCTCTCTACCTCTGTCTGTCTGGTAATGATAGTGGTTGTCTTATCTACCTTAGTTGAAAGCAGCGACTGTAAGTCTCTGGATATCTGCGAAAAGTTCAAATGTTTCTCTCCCTGTGTGTGTATACATCTCTCTCTCCCTGCAGGTGATAGGCTATGCAGCACAGAAGACTGTATGCCCGGTACTGGGGTGTACCTACGACACGGCTACATCTACTCCTCGCTAGCAGGCTATGTACTCAGGAAGAACGAAGGAGAGGAGGTGAGACGGGGACAACAGGGTGTACCAGGGTGTATTCATTAGTCACAGAACACAAAACATTTGGTCTCTTGCTAAATATTTACTTAAAAACCTTTTGCATAAAAAACAAGTTTCTATTGGACAAATTCAGGTAGTTTCCTCCCCATTCCGTTTGTTTCCTAGAGTAAACACTAAACAGCCAAACATTTTGCTACAGTCTGCCACTAATGAACACACCCCTGTTGCGCTGGTTTTTTAAGCACTAACAACACTTGTCTTTTTGTGACTAGTGCTGATTATAGCTGCTTTATTGAGGGGTTTTACTTCTTGTGACTGTGATATGTGGTTGTCTTACATTTTTTAATAATTTGACTAATTTAGCACACTTCTCCAGAGCGACTTGAGTGCATCTGTTTTGATATTGGTCCCTCGTGGGAATCAAACCCACAACCCAGGCGTTCCAAGCACCATGCTCTACCAACTGAGCTGCACGGGATCACCTACCTTAGTTGGAAAAAACTAACTGGAAATTGCTCTGGATAAGAGTGTCTGCTTTGAAATGAAATGTGATTTATGAGGTGTGATCAGAAGTGTGACGGGGAGGGACGATGAGAGGAGGTGAAAGGAGGAGGAGGGGATTAGAGGGGAGTGGCTGGTTTATTGGCATGGGGGAAAGCAGTTGGGGCTGGGTTTGGGTGTGGGACTCACGTCAATGGTTATTTATTGTGTAACATTCCTGGAAGTAGAGAAACCACTCCAGGTTTGTTCACTTGGAACCCCTGAGGAATTATGCAGTGTTGTGGGAACGAAATGTAACATGTTCACACCTTAATCCTTCCTTGTCTTTACATTGACACTTCAGTCGTGTGTGTGTGTGTGTGTGTGTGTGTGTGTGTGTGTCTGCAGCTACCAGTCATCTCGGTGGTGAGAGAAACCGAGGCTCAGCTACTACCAGATGTAGGAGCCATAGTGACCTGTAAGGTGAGGTTTGGAGGGCCCTTGACGTGCGCGTGTCCACTTCTTGTACACCCTGGTAGTTGTTGTAGACCCACGTGCACAGCTTTTTAGCACCACATCACCTGGATTAAACCAGACAGAGTACTTTTGAGGATTGATAGATGAGGTGAGGTGCTCTTGTCACTGATCCAAGCTCTCAACAATAGGTGTGTGTGTGTGTTTAACCTCATTGATAACCGCCCTGATCGGTCTCCCTTCCTGTCCAGGTGACCTGTATCAACCCCAGGTTTGCCAAGGTCCACATCCTCTACGTTGGTTCCACGCCACTGAAGGACCGTTTTAGAGGAACCATCCGGTAACAGGGATTGTCTTATTACTGTTATTCTCATGGAGTGTCCCAAATGCCACTCTAGTCCCTATTCAGTGCACTACTTTTGTCTGGGGTCCAGATGGCAACCTATGGGCTCTGGTCACAAGTAGTACACTACATAGGATACCATTTGGGACTATATAGGGAATAGGGTGCCATTTGGGACTATATAGGGAATAGGGTGCCATTTGGGACTATATAGAGAACAGGATGCCATAACCTTCAAATCTGATCAAAACTAATCTACTGTTTACTACACAAATATACACAGGAAAGAAGATGTACGAGCAACAGAAAAAGACAGGGTATGTTTTTGAATCAATCTAAAGTTCCCCCACTGTTTGAATCATATAGACCCATCTGTTACTGTTAATCATGACGTCATACCGTCTGTTACTGTTAATCATGACGTCATACCGTCTGTTACTGTTAATCATGACGTCATACCGTCTGTTACTGTTTATCATGACGTCATACCGCCTGTTACTGTTTATCATGACGTCATACCGTCTGTTACTGTTTATCATGACGTCATACCGCCTGTTACTGTTTATCATGACGTCATACCGCCTGTTACTGTTAATCATGACGTCATACCGCCTGTTACTGTTTGTCATGACGTCATACCGTCTGTTACTGTTTATCATGACGTCATACCGTCTGTTACTGTTTGTCATGACGTCATACCGCCTGTTACTGTTTGTCATGACGTCATACCGCCTGTTACTGTTTGTCATGACGTCATACCGCCTGTTACTGTTTGTCATGACGTCATACCGCCTGTTACTGTTTATCATGACGGCATACCGTCTGTTACTGTTTGTCATGACGTCATACCATCTGTTACTGTTTATCATGACGTCATACCGTCTGTTACTGTTTGTCATGACGTCATACCGCCTGTTACTGTTTGTCATGACGTCATACCGCCTGTTACTGTTTGTCATGACGTCATACCGCCTGTTACTGTTTGTCATGACGTCATACCGTCTGTTACTGTTTATCATGACGTCATACCGCCTGTTACTGTTTATCATGACGTCATACCGTCTGTTACTGTTTATCATGAAATATCATACCGTCTGTTACCGTTTATCATGAAATATCATACCGTCTGTTACTGTTTGTCATGACGTCATACCGCCTGTTACTGTTTGTCATGACGTCATACCGTCTGTTGCTGTTTGTCATGACGTCATACCGTCTGTTACGGTTTGTCATGACGTCATACCGCCTGTTACTGTTTGTCATGACGTCATACCGTCTGTTACGGTTTATCATGACGTCATACCGTCTGTTACTGTTTATCATGAAATATCATACCGTCTGTTACTGTTTATCATGAAATATCATACCGTCTGTTACTGTTTATCATGACGTCATACCGTCTGTTACCGTTTGTCATGACGTCATACCGTCTGTTACTGTTTATCATGACGTCATACCGTCTGTTACTGTTTATCATGAAATATCATACCGTCTGTTACTGTTTATCATGAAATATCATACCGTCTGTTACCGTTTATCATGACGTCATACCGTCTGTTGCTGTTTGTCATGACGTCATACCGTCTGTTACTGTTTGTCATACCGTCTGTTACTGTTTATCATGACGTCATACCGTCTGTTACTGTTTGTCATGACGTCATACCGCCTGTTACTGTTTGTCATGACGTCATACCGTCTGTTACTGTTTGTCATGACGTCATACCGTCTGTTACTGTTTGTCATGACGTCATACCGTCTGTTACTGTTTATCATGACGGCATACCGTCTGTTACTGTTTGTCATGACGTCATACCGCCTGTTACTGTTTGTCATGACGTCATACCGCCTGTTACTGTTTGTCATGACGTCATACCGTCTGTTACTGTTTGTCATGACGTCATACCGCCTGTTACTGTTTGTCATGACGTCATACCGTCTGTTACGGTTTGTCATGACGTCATACCGTCTGTTACTGTTTATCATGACGTCATACCGCCTGTTACTGTTTGTCATGACGTCATACCGTCTGTTACGGTTTATCATGACGTCATACCGTCTGTTACTGTTTATCATGAAATATCATACCGTCTGTTACTGTTTATCATGAAATATCATACCGTCTGTTACTGTTTATCATGACGTCATACCGTCTGTTACGGTTTGTCATGACGTCATACCGCCTGTTACTGTTTATCATGAAATATCATACCGTCTGTTACTGTTTATCATGAAATATCATACCGTCTGTTACCGTTTATCATGACGTCATACCGTCTGTTGCTGTTTGTCATGACGTCATACCGTCTGTTACTGTTTATCATGACGTCATACCGTCTGTTACTGTTTATCATGACGTCATACCGTCTGTTACCGTTTATCATGACGTCATACCGTCTGTTACTGTTTATCATGACGTCATACCGTCTGTTACTGTTTGTCATGACGTCATACCGTCTTAGCTCGTTTTTTAATTGTAATAGACTGGGAACCACTATAACCTTTGACCTCTGTTGCAGGTGGAGACGTATAAAAGCTTCCGTCCTGGAGACATCGTCCTGGCTAAAGTCGTATCCTTCCTTTCGACAGTCTTTCCAGTTCAGTAACTAGGTAGTAACACAGGGACAGTCAACCAGTGACTGATGTTGGGCTGGTTCTATTCCCTTAGTGCAGTGTAGCTTTCACCATATTGCTTAAATGTTCAATTGTGAATGTTCGAAATCAGCCAGACAGAACGCACAAAACCACTGATCTATGAATCACCTTGCATCCCAAATAACTACTCATTATGTGATCAAGATGACTGATTCTGTGCCTTTCCAAGTGTTGCCCTTTAACCTCCTGACCCCCAGATCTCCCTGGGAGACGTCCAGTCCAACTACCTGTTGACCACAGCAGAGAACGAGCTGGGGGTGGTGGTAGCCCACAGTGAAGCAGGTGAGACTGGTCACATGACAACAACACTGCTGTTCTTAGCCCAGGGCTGTCCTTAACCCTAGGTTACCCTCCTTAACACAAGCCTTGGTTAACTGAAACCAACTGACACTTTTGTCAAGTAGTATATTTCTGTTTCCCTCCTCTCAGGAGCCCAGATGGTGTCTATCAGTAGTATATTTCTGTTTCCCTCCACTCAGGAGCCCAGATGGTGTCTATCAGTAGTATATTTCTGTTTCCCTCCTCTCAGGAGCCCAGATGGTGTCTATCAGTAGTATATTTCTGTTTCCCTCCTCTCAGGAGCCCAGATGGTGTCTATCAGTAGTATATTTCTGTTTCCCTCCTCTCAGGAGTCCAGATGGTGTCTATCAGTAGTATATATCTGTTTCCCTCCTCTCAGGAGCCCAGATGGTGTCTATCAGTAGTATATTTCTGTTTCCCTTCTCTCAGGAGTCCAGATGGTGTCTATCAGTAGTATATTTCTGTTTCCCTCCTCTCAGGAGCCCAGATGGTGTCTATCAGTAGTATATTTCTGTTTCCCTCCTCTCAAGAGCCCAGATGGTGTCTATCAGTAGTATATTTCTGTTTCCCTCCTCTCAGGAGCCCAGATGGTGTCTATCAGTAGTATATTTCTGTTTCCCTCCTCTCAGGAGCCCAGATGGTGTCTATCAGTAGTATATTTCTGTTTCCCTCCTCTCAGGAGCCCAGATGGTGTCTATCAGTAGTATATTTCTGTTTCCCTCCTCTCAGGAGCCCAGATGGTGTCTATCAGTAGTATATTTCTGTTTCCCTCCTCTCAGGAGCCCAGATGGTGTCTATCAGTAGTATATTTCTGTTTCCCTCCTCTCAGGAGCCCAGATGGTGTCTATCAGTAGTATATTTCTGTTTCCTTCCTCTCAGGAGCCCAGATGGTGTCTATCAGTAGTATATTTCTGTTTCCCTCCTCTCAGGAGCCCAGATGGTGTCTATCAGTAGTATATTTCTGTTTCCCTCCTCTCAGGAGCCCAGATGGTGCCTATCAGCTGGTGTGAGATGCAGTGCCCACGGACACACGCCAAAGAGTTCCGCAAGGTGGCCAGGGTGCAACCTGAGTACCTGCAGGCCTGAGCAGGGACCAGTGGGTGGCGTGCACCCCTCCAGCCCCCCCCGGCAGGGACCCCTTTCCCTTCCTCAAGAAACACACAGCTTCCATATCTCTGATAGAGAGACAAACACACTCACACTTGGATTGTGAACGATGCATTGTGTGTACAAAGGACCAAAATATTTTAGAGGTCATGTACAGATGCTTGGACATGATGCTTATATAGTACACAGGTCATTGACCTGACACACACACACAGAGCCTTGTGTTCAGGGGGGATACCTCGACACACACACAGCCTTATTTTCAGGAGGGATACCTCAACAGTAGATTCCTCCCTCTACAACCTACAGCAAGGCAGCATTTTTTTCCCTCCGGGTTCTGGAGGGCTACAGTAGAGGTGCAGGATTTTGTTCCAACCCAGCACTAGGACACCTGATTCAACTGATCACTGGGGCCTTGATTGGCTGACTCAGTCTCGTTAGTGCTGGACTGGAATAAAAGCCTGCACCTCTACTGTAGCCTTGTAGAACCAGGTGAGAGAGAAATGCTGCCTTGCTGTAGGTTGTAGAGGGAGGAATCTACTGGGCTACAATACTAGCCCTTTAGAAGCAGGAATAAATAACATCTGGGGTCACCTTCTGATCCGGGGTCACCTTCTGATCCGGGGTCACCTTCTGATCCCATACCCTTCTCCCTGAACTGTGCTCTCATGTATCCCCCCCCATGGATTAACATAGCATATCTCTTCCACCCGTCCTTTCCTTTTAAATCCATGAGGGGTAGTGAATGAGTTATAGAATCAGACCACAGCCCCGGGGTGACAGTCACCAGTACAGACAGGCCCAATTCCAAATCGACCCTTAAACCCTACACGCTAGTGAGTAGGGCTTGATTTGGGATTGGGCCTTAGACGGCTAACAGTTGAGATGTTGCAGTGAAACGCGTGGCGTTTTGTGGCGGCACCGTTGGACTCATACGACCACGTGGACCTTTCTGCACCAAGTCAGAGAAACGGAGATGTCTGGTTGGTTTTCTCCAAGAGGTGTTTCTTCTGTCGTTTCAAAACAATATTTCTGTTGTTTCTTCGTCTCATTTCTTCCTGTACTTGTCAGAGGCACATGTGTTTTTAGGAGTCAAATAAAGTGTATCATGTATGAACTACTCACCCTGTTCCAATGTTATTTACCTGTTATCAGAAAGGTTCATTTTAAAGATGTCTTTTTTTAAATGAAGTCCTTTATATAAGAGAGCCCCAACTGACCATCATTCATCATGTCCACTTGTTGACTGTGTAAAACAATTCTATGCTGTTTAAATGTCTAATTGACAGCTTATCAACTGCCAGTTTTTATCATGTCATGTTCAGTTAAGGCATTAGTTGACCGTACTAGACTATTACCTATATAGTGCACTACAGGGCCCATAGGCCCACTGGTCAAAAGTAGTGCACTATGTAGGGTGCAATTCAGGACGCTAACAACCTTCTCATATCATACAGCCAGGAAGCATCACATACTGGACCAGTCAGAAGGCAGAAACACACACAGCTCTGCTCTCCTTGATACCACAGGTGTATAGGTGCAGCTTTATGTCACACAGTACTCCTATACACTGAACAAAAATATGAATGTGTTGGTCCCATGTTTCATGAGCTGAAATAAAAGATCCCAGAAATGTTCCATACACACATGTTATTTATCTCATTGTGCACACATACGTTTACATCCATGTTAGTGAGCGTTTCTCCTCTGCCAAGATAATCCATCCACCTGACAGGTGTGGCATATCAAGAAGCGGATTAAACCGCATGATCATTACACAGGTGCACCTTGTGCTGGGGACAAAAGGCCACTCTAAAACGTGCGGGTTTGTCACAACACAATGCCACAGATGAAGTTCTGAGGGTGTGTGCAATTGGCATCCTGACTGCAGGAATGTCCACCAGAGCTGTTGCCAAAGATTTGAATGTTCATTTCTCTACCATAAGCCGCCTCCAATGTCATTTTCGGGATTTTGGCAGTACGTCCAAACGGCCTCACAACCACAGACCTCGTAACCAAGCCAGCCCAGGACCTCGACGTTCAGTCTTCTTCACCTGCGGGATCGTCTGAGACCATCCACCCGGACAGCTGATAAAACTGAGTATTTCTATCTGTAATAAAACCTTTTTGTGGGGAAAAGCCTTTTCTGATTGGCTGGACCTGGCTCCCCAGTGGGTGGGCCTATGCCCTCACAGACCCATCCATGGCTGCACCCCTGCCCAGTCATGTGAAATCTATAGATTAGGGCCCAATGCATTTATTTCTGATTTCTTTATAACTAACTCATTAAAATCATCAAAATTGTTGCATTTATATTTTTGTTACCAGTCAAAAGTTTGGACACACCTCATTTCAGGATTTTTCTTTATTTTGACTGTTTTCTACATTGTAGAATGATAGTGAAGACATCAAAACTATGAAATAACACATATGGAATCATGTAGTAACCAAAAAAAAGTCTAAATATCAAATCAAAATATATTTGCCAATAGTGTGCAAAGTTGTCATCAAGGCAAAGGGTGGCTACTTTGAAGAATCTCAAATATAAAATATATTTAGATTTTTTGGTTAATACATGATTCCATATGTGTTATTTCATAGTTTATGTCTTCACTGTTATTCTACAATGTAGAAAACAGTCAAAATAAAGAAAAACCCTGGAATGAGTAGGTGTGTCCAAACTACTACCGTATATACATTCATACACACCACATTCACCGACAGACACTCCCAAGACCCTGCAAGAGAAAAGGTACACACACTCATCCAAATCCATTTTGGATGCTAGACACGCACACTCAAGGGTCCGTCCCGACTCAGTCATCGAAGCGCACCGATCGGGTTGTGTTGATGTCAATCGAGAACTTCTTATTGGACGGCGCCGAGAACCCAAGTCCCGCCCCCCTTCCCGTGAAGTCCATGCGGCGCGACTGAGCGCGCTCAAACTCCCCCAGTAGGCCTTGCTGCAAGCTCTGCTGTCCGTCTTTAGTCAGCGCCATGTTGGCCCGCCCTCCCGTCGCACCGCTCGCTGCTATTGGCTGCCCGCTCTTCTTGAAGCCGCCCATCAACCGCAGGAACTTACTATGTTGGTCGGAACTGTCAAACTGGGCGGTGCCCCACTGGCCCAAACCCTGGAAGGGAAGAAGAACACGGTTTGTTATATTTATATTCGACATAATGATTTGTTTCAGAGAAGAGTCGGGATACACCTTGGTGTCCTGACATCATAAGAGTACTGACCGATGGTACCGGTGCTGCTTTGAGTTGGACTGGATTGGACTTCTGGTCGATCTCATTCTGCAGGGCCAGGCGTCTCCCCTATGGAATATAATAGGACCATCGTTTTATATGAAGGCCATCTTATATAGTTCACAACATATACTGTATAGTACACAACATATACTCTATAGTACACAACATATACTCTATAGTACACAACATATACTCTATAGTCCATGTTATAGAGTACACAACATATACTCTATAGTACACAACATATACTCTATAGTCCATGTTATATAGTACACAACATATACTCTATAGTACACAACATATACTGTATAGTCCATGTTATATAGTACACAACATATACTGTATAGTCTATAACATGTGGTTGGTGATTCTATTTACTGTACTCCTAGTCTAAAAGATATGGGCCACTCTGGAGCCAGCGCCACACACAGTCCAGCTTAACGTCCTCGGATGCTTCTAGCACCATGGGCCACTCTGGAGCCAGCGCCACACACAGTCCAGCTTAACGTCCTCGGATGCTTCTAGCACCATGGGCCACTCTGGAGCCAGCGCCACACACAGTCCAGCTTAACGTCCTCGGATGCTTCTAGCACCATGGGCCACTCTGGAGCCAGCGCCACACACAGTCCAGCTTAACGTCTTCGGATGCTTCTAGCGCCATGGGCCACTCTGGAGCCAGCGCCACACACAGTCCAGCTTAACGTCCTCGGATGCTTCTAGCGCCATGGGCCACTCTGGAGCCGGCGCCACACACAGTCCAGTTTAATGTCCTCGGATGCTTCTAGCACCATGGGCCACTCTGGAGCCGGCGCCACACACAGTCCAGCTTAACGTCCTCGGATGCTTCTAGCGCCATGTATATTATTACAGTCAGAGGGTATTACTTAAATCAGTATAGAGCATTTATATTGGTTGGTGTGTGTCCAACATGTCATTGATTAAACACAATGCTGCAGTCAAACAACAGCATTCACTAATAAGCATTTGCATAATATAATGCATTCATAATTTATTCATAAATAGTTACAGAATCAATATACAATGTTTAATTCAGACCAGGAAGAAATTACATTTCTATTTCTCACAGTGACAGAGTTGGATTGGCGGACTGACTGGCAAGTGGGATTCACAGGATCCAAATAGATCTAATGGGTCGTTAGCGATCTACCTGATCAATATTGATCTCGAAGGCGTTTCCCCTGGTCTCTGACAGGAAAACCACATCCGTCTGGTCCCTCTGGGGGGTTGGAGCAAAACAACATATCAGACAACTACAGACTGATACTGTCAGCGTTTTAATACCTTTAAGTAGAAACAATTAAGTAAGAAAGTCAACACTGTTTTATCCATTTATCCATATATTAATTTAACAGTTAACTATTCTGTTAGTCGGTACCTCCAGCATTCTGGGATCAGGGCCACCTAGAATCAGGGCCACCTTCCAGAGGCAAACATTGTTGACCATTTCAGATAGAAATGTCAGGAATAGAGCCGACATGATTCCTCATTCTACATGTCAGAGAGACTTGTTTGTTCTACATCATATATGTCTATCTGAACGTTCCACAACGTTGTACCCTGCTGAAGGAGACCCATGATTTGATAACCTCCTCACCTCTGACCCTTAACCCCTTTAACTCACCTCCTGGTATTCAGGGTCGCAGCTCTCCACCTTTATCTTCTTTTTCCCCTTCGTCATAACCTTCTTCCCTTTCTGGTGAGGGGTGCTGTCCTCCATTTCTGTCTCTATCTCAGAGGAGCTCTTCTTCACCTTCTTTTTCCTTCCCTCGCTCTCTCCGTCCTCCACCTGTTCCACTACTCCTGTCATATCCACCCTTTTCATATGTTTGGGCTTCCGCTTGTCCAACACATCCTCCTCCTCTGTTAGTGCAGAGGCCTTTCTCTTCTTCTTCTTGCCCTCCTCCTTTCTCTCCGTCTCCGTGTCCATGGTGGTGTCTGCAGCGCTGCTGGAGGACTTGGGCTTCTTCTTCTTCTTTTTGGTGTTATTCTGTTCCTCCTGCTGTACTGCTACTGTAGCCTCAGCTCCCTTCTTCTTCTGCTTCTTGGTGTTATTCTGTTCCTCCTCCTGTACTGCTACTGTAGCCTCAGCTCCCTTCTTCTTCTGCTTCTTGGTGTTATTCTGTTCCTCCTCCTGTACTGCTACTGTAGCCTCAGCTCCCTTCTTCTTCTTGGTGTTATTCTGTTCCTCCTGCTGTACTGCTACTGTAGCCTCAGCTCCCTTCTTCTTCTTCTTCTTTACTACCACTTCTTTCTCTGCCTCTCCGCACTCTTTCTCTTTTGTCTCTCCTTTCTCAGCGACTGCTCTCTTCTTACCCTTCTTCTTCTTCTTCGTCTCCCCCTCTTCCTCCTCCTGACTCTCAGTTGGTTCAGTAACTTTAGGGATCTTTTTCAGTTTATTTTCTTCCTCTGTTTTTCCCTTCTTTTTCTTGCCTTTCTTTATTTCTATCACCTCTCCTTCCTCTACCTTGACAACGCTGATCTCTGTCTCTTCTGCCTGAGAGCGCTTCTTTTTTTTCAGCTTCTGCCCATTTTCCACGACTCCTTTCTCGTCCTTTAATCCACTGTGTTCTGTCTCTAGCTCCGTTTTAACAGTGTTAACACCTTTCTGCTTCTTCTTCTCCTGGCTGCACCCTCCTCCGTCATTTCCATTAGTCATGACTTCCTCACCGTTGGTGTCAGTCCCAGACAACAACTTCTTCTTCTTTCCTTTCTGTTTCTCCTGCTCTCCTTCCGTATTCCCCCATTCCCCATTGGACACCCGCTCTTCTTCTACCAGAGTCTCTACTTTCGTCTTCTTTTTCTTCTTCACTCCTTCGCTATTCCCCTGATTTATGGAGGTGTTTTCTGAGATCTCATCCTCAGCGTGGGTGTCCTTCCCACTCTTCTTGTTCGTCTTCTTCATGGTAACCATCCTGTTGCCTGTGTCGGCTTGGACCATCTGAGAAAAATAAACATCCCACAATATGGATCTGTTTGAAAGAAGCAGTCACTTCAAAGGACATTGTAGAGAATGCATTTTCAGTTTAAAATGGACACAATATTGATATTGACAGTGTGTGTCCTAAATGAAACCCTATTTTCTATATAGTGCACTTCTTCTGACCCAATGTGTCCTGGTTCAAAGGTGGTGCACTAAATAGGGGATATGGTGGCATTTGGGATGCAGTCAGTGTCATGTTGGAGAGCAACACAGAACCAGATACAAACCAGCGATCTGACTGAAACCGTGGACTGGGACTCCTTGTCTATCTCCCTCTGAAGGGCCAGACGTTGAGCCTACAGGGGATAAAGCCCGGATTAAAAACTAACAGTAAACTTTTACAGTAGATGTTGGCTAAAGTACTATGTTTCATAGGTTGTCTATCCAAATTGGCAGCCAATCCCAGCACATGTGGAGGAAGGCGTCTTAAAATCAGTGATTCACATACACTGACTGGTGATCAATTGATAATGATTGTTGTTTATGTGATTTGATCAATTGATAATGTGATTTATTTTATGGTGATCTCATCTAACGTTAGCTACCTGATCAATAAAGACCTTTTCCACGGTGTTGTATCTTCCTGTCTTCTCGGACACGAAAACCACTTCGTCATGAAAAGCCGTCTGCAGAAGCAAACACATCCAGTCCAGTTAACGCAGGTAAGTTATACAAAACAATAACATTTACCAGTCTATTTGCCTAGGTTATAATGTAGTTTACAAAACAGCTTGATCAGTGTAAGTCAAGTTATGCTAGCAAGCGGCATCGATTGAATGTGTGCATGGGGTGTTAGGGTTAGCTAGCTTGCCATGTTAGTTGGCCAAATAACCCGTCACCGGTGATAACACACTTTGCAACGGGTCAACACAGCAATTAGCTGGAAGACTACCTGAACGCTTCCTCATTTCATATTTACAAATAACGGCATTAAAGTTGACTTACTTTTAAGACTCACGTGGAAACGTGTGTACACCAGTACTGCACTGCTCCTTGACCCGGAAATACTGTCAGATTCTCTTCTAGTGATCGTCCTCGTGTGTCTATAGCAACAAAGCTCAACGGCACGCTCCTTCTGTTCCTCGCCTATCTCCTGTTCCTCTCCTATCTCCTGATTCTCTCCCTTCTTCACACGTCGTATTTGTCTTTATCTTTCTCGCTCTCTCATATGCTGTGTGTGTGTGTGTGTGTGGTTCTCTCTCTCAAAAACGTGCAGAACAACAAAACATATCCAATCAAGCTGCAGAGCTCTGAAAAGCTCACGTGCTTATTGCTCCACTACTTTTGACCGGAGCTCCCATGTGGGATGCAGCCATGCAGTGTGGGCAAACACTCACTCCATAATTTGCTCACACACAACATACATTTATACTGACTCTACACACACGCACGCCGACTCATATAAAATCATCATATACACTGTTGCTGTTCTGTTTATCATATATCCTGACACCTAGTCACATTACCCCTATACATATCTACCTCTATAGATCCAGTATCCCTGTACATTATAATATGGTACTGACCCTGTATATAGTATGTTTACCCCTATACATATCTACCTCTATAGATCCACTATCCCTGTACATTATAATATGGTACTGACCCTGTATGTAGTATGTTTACCCCTATACATATCTACCTCTATAGATCCAGTATCCCTGTACATTATAATATGGTACTGACCCTGTATATAGTATGTTTACCCCTATACACATCTACTTCTATAGATCCAGTATCCCTGTACATTATAATATGGTACTGACCCTGTATATAGTATGTTTACCCCTATACATATCTACCTCTATAGATCCAGTATCCCTGTACATTATAATATGGTACTGGAACTGACCCTGTATATAGTATGTTTACCCCTATACATATCTACCTCTATAGATCCAGTATCCCTGTACATTATAATATGGTACTGACCCTGTATATAGTATGTTTACCCCTATACATATCTACCTCTGTAGATCCAGTATCCCTGTACATTATAATATGGTACTGGAACTGACAATGTATATAGTATGTTTACCCCTATACACATCTACCTCTATAGATCCAGTATCCCTGTACATTATAATATGGAACTGACCATGTATATAGTATGTTTACTTACTTTATCATGTTCTTCTTATTTTGTATTTACTGTGTGTTTTTGTTCTACCTTGTTATTCTCAGATTTACATTGTTATTGATTACTGCATGGTCGGGCTTACAGCTGGGCATTACATGCATTTCACTGTCCTTGTGCACGTGACATTAAAAACCTCTAGTGACTCTGTCACCAACAGCAGAGGGCGTTGGGGGGCTGTAGCCTAGCCGTTACGTTGGCTGACCCAAAGAGACTCTGTAACCCACAGCAGAGGGCGTTAGGGTGCTGTAGCCTAGCCGTTACGTTGGCTGACCCAAAGAGACTCTGTCACCAACAGCAGAGGGCGTTAGGGTGCTGTAGCCTAGCCGTTACGTTGGCTGACCCAAAGAGACTCTGTCACCAACAGCAGAAGGCGTTGGGGGGCTGTAGCCTAGCCGTTACGTTGGCTGACCCAAAGAGACTCTGTCACCAACAGCAGAAGGCGTTAGGGTGCTGTAGCCTAGCCGTTACGTTGGCTGACCCAAAGAGACTCTGTCACCAACAGCAGAAGGCGTTGGGGGGCTGTAGCCTAGCCGTTACGTTGGCTGACCCAAAGAGACTCTGTCACCAACAGCAGAAGGCGTTGGGGGGCTGTAGCCTAGCCGTTACGTTGGCTGACCCAAAGAGACTCTGTAATCAACAGCAGAGGGCGTTAGGGTGCTGTAGCCTAGCCGTTACGTTGGCTGACCCAAAGAGACTCTGTAATCAACAGCAGAGGGCGTTAGGGTGCTGTAGCCTAGCCTAGTTGGCTGACCCAAAGAGACTCTGTAACCCACAGCAGAGGGCGTTAGGGTGCTGTAGCCTAGCCGTCTATAGAGACTCTGTAACCCACAGCAGAGGGTGTTAGGGTGCTGTAGCCTAGCCGTCTATAGAGACTCTGTAACCCACAGCAGAGGGCGTTAGGGTGCTGTAGACTAGCCATCTATAGAGACTCTGTAACCCACAGCAGAGGGCGTTGGGGTGCTGTAGCCTAGCCGTTACGTTGGCTGACCCAAATAGACTCTGTAACCCACAGCAGAGGGCGTTAGGGTGCTGTAGCCTAGCCGTTACGTTGGCTGACCCAAAGAGACTCTGTAACCCACAGCAGAGGGCGTTAGGGTGCTGTAGCCTAGCCGTCTATAGAGACTCTGTAACCCACAGCAGAGGGCGTTAGGGTGCTGTAGACTAGCCGTCTATAGAGACTCTGTAACCCACAGCAGAGGGCGTTGGGGTGCTGTAGCCTAGCCGTTACGTTGGCTGACCCAAAGAGACTCTGTAACCCACAGCAGAGGGCGTTAGGGTGCTGTAGCCTAGCCGTTACGTTGGCTGACCCAAAGAGACTCTGTAACCCACAGCAGAGGGCGTTGGGGTGCTGTAGCCTAGCTGTCACGTTGGCTGACCCAAAGAGACTCTGTAACCAACAGCAGAGGGTGTTGGGGTGCTGTAGCCTAGCCGTTACGTTGGCTGACCCAAATAGACTCTGTAACCCACAGCAGAGGGCGTTAGGGTGCTGTAGCCTAGCCGTTACGTTGGCTGACCCAAAGAGACTCTGTAACCAACAGCAGAGGGCGTTAGGGTGCTGTAGCCTAGCCGTCTATAGAGACTCTGTCACCCACAGCAGAGGGCGCTGGGGTGCTGTAGCCTAGCCGTCTATAGAGACTCTGTAACCCACAGCAGAGGGCGTTGGGGTGCTGTAGACTAGCCATCTATAGAGACTCTGTAACCCACAGCAGAGGGCGTTGGGGTGCTGTAGCCTAGCCGTTACGTTGGCTGACCCAAATAGACTCTGTAACCCACAGCAGAGGGCGTTAGGGTGCTGTAGACTAGCCATCTATAGAGACTCTGTAACCCACAGCAGAGGGCGTTGGGGTGCTGTAGCCTAGCCGTTACGTTGGCTGACCCAAATAGACTCTGTAACCCACAGCAGAGGGCGTTAGGGTGCTGTAGCCTAGCTGTCACGTTGGCTGACCCAAAGAGACTCTGTAACCAACAGCAGAGGGTGTTGGGGTGCTGTAGCCTAGCCGTTACGTTGGCTGACCCAAAGAGACTCTGTAACCAACAGCAGAGGGTGTTGGGGTGCTGTAGCCTAGCCGTTACGTTGGCTGACCCAAAGAGACTCTGTAACCAACAGCAGAGGGCGTTAGGGTGCTGTAGCCTAGCCGTCTATAGAGACTCTGTCACCAACAGCAGAGGGTGTTAGGGTGCTGTAGCCTAGCCGTCTATAGAGACTCTGTAACCCACAGCAGAGGGCGTTAGGGTGCTGTAGCCTAGCCGTCTATAGAGACTCTGTAACCCACAGCAGAGGGCGTTAGGGTGCTGTAGACTAGCCATCTATAGAGACTCTGTAACCCACAGCAGAGGGCATTAGGGTGCTGTAGCCTAGCCGTTACGTTGGCTGACCCAAAGAGACTCTGTAACCCACAGCAGAGGGAGTTAGGGTGCTGTAGCCTAGCCGTTACGTTGGCTGACCCAAAGAGACTCTGTCACCAACAGCAGAGGGTGTTGGGGTGCTGTAGCCTAGCCGTCTATAGAGACTCTGTAACCCACAGCAGAGGGCGTTAGGGTGCTGTAGCCTAGCCGTCTATAGAGACTCTGTAACCCACAGCAGAGGGCGTTAGGGTGCTGTAGCCTAGCCGTCTATAGAGACTCTGTAACCCACAGCAGAGGGCGTTAGGGTGCTGTAGCCTAGCCGTTACGTTGGGTGTGTCCAGTATGGCATCCTATTCCCTATATAGTGGACTACTTTTGACCGGGATGCCATTCAGGATGCTCCCTAGCAACGCCTGTAGCTCATTAGAACTGTCACTTACCGTGCCAGTGGCTTTTACCAGAGATAGATAGAAGCCCTAAACCTACAAGATTTGGAACCTTTTCTGTTTTAGGCTTTCCATGCTACATACTATCATTACCACGACAACACGGCTGCCGCAAGGCATATCATGTTAAAACGCAAACAATCTGTCATTTTAGATAGAAGCAAAATAAACCTTCCAAACAGTTTAATATAGAAATGTTTCTGCCTTCAAGTTTGCATGCTACAAAGCCTTCTACAGACACCTCAATATTATGTCGATCCAAACAGTTTCATCTATAATCTATATTTTATTTCATTGAGTTTTGTGTGAGAATTGTGTTTAAGAGACATGCAACCAAGCCCTCCTCTGTATCAGGACATAGGATGATAATATAATAAATAGCCTTATACAGGAGTACACGACTGGTCACAGTAAAGCCACTAATACCAATCCCCCCTATCAGTTTCCCTAAATGGGTAATTCCAAGGTTAGAGCACCATAGGGATTAAGAGGCAGCAGATTAGTCCAATCAAGGACAAGGGGGTGTCTCACTGTTCAGGTGTTGGGAGATAAAACACGCAAAGAGCAAAGAAGAAGTCTCTGAAATATATAACGTTAGTATGAGGTGCAGATCCTACCATTAATTCATATACTGTATATTCTGCCATATAATCATACTGATATTGCACTCCCTGTTAAAAACTCTCAAAATGTGTTACATACAACAACCCCATAACAAAACTACTGATATCATAGAACCACACCAACAGAAATACAGTACTCGTCTGTGACACCAATAATAAATTCAATTTCACCACCGTAACATTCACCATAGAAATATGCCACACGAACGTTATATCCCAAATAGCAGAGATTAGCTTAATAATAAAGTGCTTGATCACAACAACTCTGGTGGACCGAACACAAAGCTGAGAGTCTTCGAAAAAACACTTGTGTCCCAACACATCTAATAGAGTCATATAAGCATCATCAATAGGAGCAACTCTTAGTGTTCCGCATCCCAAATGGCACCCCATTCCCCACATAGCGCACTACTTTAGAACCCTTTGGATCCTGGTCAAAATTAGCGCACTAAATAGGAAATAGAATGCCATTTGAGACTCGTCACACAGAGTCTGTAGAGAACATGAGTGGGCAGGCGAGGTTAGTGAGCACGGTGGATGGATGGAATTTACATAAATACTGAATGCCTCCAGAATGGAGCCCTATTCCTTATAATGCAGTGCTTCAACCAGAACCAGAACAATACGGCTCTGGCCAACAGTAGTGCACTTTATAGACAATAGAGTTCTATTTGGGACGTGACCACTGTTCTCCTGTACCTGGTGTGTCATATAGGCTTTCACCCCCCCCCCCCCCCCCTTTTTAAAACAACAAAACAGAAAATCAAAAAAATATTTTACAGAAAAACAGAAGTCTGTATCCCTGTATCCCAAATGGAACTCTATTCCTATGTAGTGCACTTCTTTTGACCAGAGCCGGTGCCATTTGGGGCGCAGACGATAACTGTTCACTGAGCGAGCTTGACGTTCATCATCATCATTGGGGATATATTCCAGTCTGCATGGGTTAAGACGGGGGAGGCAATGTCTTTGTTACCCTTCTCTGAATCTCCTGCAGTCAATCCTGGAATGACATTTCTTGTGAGCACTGATCTCAAATCAGTTTTTCCCTTTTCCTCTCAATGACCAAAGTGTATAAAAAAAAGTTAGTGTGAGCTGATCCTAGATCTGTGGCTAGGGGTAAATTCCTTGTTGCAGTGCTTTTGTACAGTCAATGGTGAGGTGAGGTAGAGGCATTGATGGGGTTATGAGTGACATTGGAAACATTCCGGAGCATTCCGGCAGCATAATATGCCGTGTTGCCGTGGAGACCGGTTCCAAGGTTCTCCTCTCACCACAGCTGTCTCCCTGTGTAGTTCACCGGAGCGGTAGGCATCTGTTACAGACAGACAAGTGGTTAGGGTGTGTGTGTGTGTGTGTGTGTGTGTGTGTGTGTGTGTGTTAAATCAAATCAAATGTTATTTGTCACATGAATACAACAGGTGTAGACTTTACCATGAAATGTTTACTTATGATCCCTTTCCCAACAATGCAGTTAAAAAGTAAGAACATTTGCAAATAGATCAAAAGAAAATATTAAGACAATAAAATAACAGTAACGATGCTATATACAGTGGGGCAAAAAAGTATTTAGTCAGCCACCAATTGTGCAAGTTCTCCCACTTAAAAAGATGAGAGAGGCCTGTAATTTTCATCATAGGTACACTTTAACTATGACAGACAAAATGAGGGAAAAAAATCCAGAAAATCACATTGTAGGATTTTTAATGAATTTATTTGCAAATTATGGTGGAAAATAAGTATTTGGTCACCTACAAACAAGCAAGATTTCTGTCTCTCACAGACCTGTAACTTCTTCTTTAAGAGGCTCCTCTGTCCTCCACACGTTACCTGTATTAATGGCACCTGTTTGAACTTGTTATCAGTATAAAAGACACCTGTCCACAACCTCAAACAGTCACACTCCAAACTCCACTATGGCCAAGACCAAAGAGCTGTCAAAGGACACCAGAAACAAAATTGTAGACCAGGCTGGGAAGACTGAATCTGCAATAGGTAAGCAGCTTGGTTTGAAGAAATCAACTGTGGGAGCAATTATTAGGAAATGGAAGACATACAAGACCACTGATAATCTCCCTCGATCTGGGGCTCCACGCAAGATCTCACCCCATGGGGTCAAAATGATCACAAGAACGTTGAGAAAAATCCCAGAACCATACGGGGGGACCTAGTGAATGACCTGCAGAGAGCTGGGACCAAAGTAACAAAGCCTACCATCAGCAAGGGCATTGAAGATGAAACGTGACTGGGTCTTTCAGCATGACAATGATCCCAAACACACCGCCCGGGCAACGAAGGAGTGGCTTCGTAAGAAGCATTTCAAGGTCCTGGAGTGGCCTAGCCAGTCTCCAGATCTCAACCCCATAGAAAATCTTTGGAGGGAGTTGAAAGTCCGTGTTGCCCAGCAACAGCCCCAAAACATCACTGCTCTAGAGGAGATCCGCATGGAGAAATGGGCCATAATACCAGCAACAGTGTGTGAAAACCTTGTGAAGACTTACAGAAAACGTTTGACCTCTGTCATTGCCAACAAAGGGTATATAACAAAGTATAAACTTTTGTTATTGACCAAATACTTATTTTCCACCATAATTTGCAAATAAATTCCTTAAAAATCCTACATTGTGATTTTCAGGATTTTTTTTCTCATTTTGTCTGTCATAGTTGAAGTGTACCTACGATGAAAATTACAGACCTCTCTCATCTTTTTAAGTGGGAGAACTTGCACATTTGGTGGCTGACTAAATACTTTTTGCCCCACTGTACAGGCTATATACATTGAGCACCGGTACCGAGTCAGTGTACTGGGGTAAGAGGTAGTTGAGTTAATATGTATTAATATAATATTATAAACTGGGTGGTTTAAGCCCTGAATGCTGATTGGCTGACAGCCAGGGTATATCAGACCGTACACCACGTGTATGACAAAACATGTATTTTTACTGCTCTAATTACATTGGTAACCAGTTTATAATAGCAATAAGGCACCTCGGGGGTTTGTGGTATATGGCCAATATTTGCGCCATTCCTAAGAACAGCCCTTAGCCATGGTATATTGGCCATATACCACACCCCCTCGGGCCTTATTGCTTAAATATAATATGAACATGGGTGTTTGTGTGTGTGTGAGATAGGACACACTAACCGTTCCTCCGTTCATCACCAGGGCCATCTCAGTGGGCTGGTACATGTGGCCTCTGAAGGGGATCCCAGGACGCATCCCCCCATGTCCGTTATGGTACGACCCACCTCTCAGTGCTGAGACTCGACCCAGGGAGAGAGCAAACACAAATCAAGGGGATGTTACTAGTTAATCGTTAGTTTGTTTTTTTCTGTAGACAATCATTCTATTTAGGACTTACATCTTTTGCATGTACACAAATATTTGCAAACCCACACATAGCCTTACACACACACACACACACACACACACACACACACACACACACACACACACACACACACACACACACACACACACACACAGTGTACCTGCGCTGTGTTCCTCGATAGAGTAGGTCTGGTTATCTGCGCAGGGCCTGTGTGTGAGGGTGTGTGTGGGTAATGGCACCTCCTGTTGGAAGCAGGGCTGCAGGGGCTGGCTGGTGTGAAAGTAGTCCTGCTGGTTGGGGACCGGCGGGTCCCTCAGACACAGGTGGGCTTCTGGGATAGCGTGAAATAACAGCAGGATCCAACCTTGCGCCACCAAGGCAACCGCCAACACCGGCTCATCCCAGTCCTTTCGCCGCCCTTCCCCACCATCCAACCACGCCCCCCTCAACGCTGCGTCGCCATAGAGATAGAGCACAAGCCAGGAGACCCATAGCAACAGGGACGCCAGGCAGGACAGGAAGAGCCATACGGCGTTGCACTTCCAACGCCGCTCGCACCCTCCGTCACTCCCCTCCTCTGCCTCGTCCCCTCCCCCTTCCCCTCCACACAGCACCACAGCCAGGGAGAGGCACAGCGCCATCAGGAGCAGCCCCAGGGCGTAGCTGCAAACCAGGGCAAAGTCTACCGGTGGGTAGTCGCAGGCCCCGTGGCCCTCCCTCACCACTGTCAGCAGCAGCCACTCTCCAGAGATGATCCCCTGGACCAGGGCCAGGGCCATGCCAAGCCCAGCCAGGGAGCTCCCTTTGGGGCTAGACTTTCCAGACACCAGCCTCTTCAACCGCACCGCCTGGGCCAGGAGGCAGGAGAAGCACAGGGCGAACAGGGGGCCCCAGAGGACCCGGCGGACCACACACAGGGCCTCGTTACGCCCCACCAGGAAGACCAGGGACAGGGAGAAGAGAACCAAGAGGGAGGCCAGCAGGAGGAGAAGAGGACCCAGGCCAGAGCGCCGATCTGGGTCAAGGATGGAGTGGCGCTTGACTAGGAGAACCACGGAGAGGACCAGGGAGGTGATGGCTCCACCACAGGCCACGGCCTCCAACACCACCCCCCACACAGACTCCAGGTCACACAACGTCCGGTAGAAGGGGTCCACGTTCACACCGCAACCCAGAGGAGAGGGAGGGGCCAGGCCGGGGTCGATGATGTCATCCTGGGAGTGGCCGCAGCCAATCAGAGAGAGGAGAAAGAGAAGGACGGGACTGAGGGCCATCTGAGATAGAGAGAAATTAAGAAGAAGAAGAAGAAGAGGGAGGGAGAGAGAAGCAAAACGTTGTTACTGAATCATGTCAACAACACAGCACCAAAATGGCCTGTCTCTTGCTATCACTTGTTTAGTCAGTGTATCATTCAGTGTTGGACCACAAGAGACTGTGGAATGAGTTTCTGCTAGAGGGAACTAACTGTTCCTGGTACATCTTTCATTTCACAAATATATCATTATTATGTAATGTCCTTTCTCAATCTCTAACTGCTTGGATGCTCATACACACACACACACACACACACACACACACACACACACACACACACACACACATACAAACACTAAAATGCACACACACATACACAGCATGGCCCTCAGCAGCCCACTCAGCCTGTGCCAGCCAGGGCCACGGTTCCCATAGTAACGCACAGCCAAGTGGGTTGGCCTACATAGCGCTGGGTTTTCACAACACAGGCTGAGTGACAAGTACACGCACACACACAAACACACAGACACACACAGTTCAACATTGGAAGAAAGCACTTTTTTTGAAAGTGCCATGGCCCGGGGCGGGGCTACGATCGGGGCTATCAAAAAGTTATAATTAAGCTATCAGTCTTTACATCTGACACCAAAAACAACAATAATCCATAAAACTACTGTGCATATTAATCCTTCAAATATTCATTTGTTCAATTATTGTGAACTGAACTCACCTTGAGAGATTAGTCGAATGTTCCGTTAGGTTACTTAATAACTGTCATGACTTCGGAAAAATAAAGAGGTCACATCTCTAGTCCCACATAGTCGATATCCCAAACTCACAATTCATCTTGGGTCCATGTTAGTTCAACGACGTTTGTTCAGCAGACTCATTTAAGATATTCTTCATTAACAGGCGACTACAAGGTGACCGTTATCTGACGTGTTGGCGAGCTGTGCGCACAGCAGATCGCACGCTCACCATAAATAACGGACTGTATAAAAGGTGAGTCACTCGTTGACTATTCCGTTTGTATTCCATCCGGTCCCCGGTGGCGCGAGCTGTGACGGTTATTGGGTCCGTTAAATTTCACTCCTGTCTGTGGAATCTCTCTGGTGCGTTTCCTTTATTTTCCCATGGTATCACGTTATATCACATCATTGTTTTGGCAATGCTACAGCGCGCTATGAGCACTCCAAGAAAGTGTCAGGTGCACGCTTGACTTCACTCCCCCACATGGCCAAATATAACAAACCTGACTAAAAGTTGTTTTTTTCTCTCTCTCTATCTCTCTCTCTCTCTCTCTCTCTCTCTATCTCTCTCTCTCTCTATCTCGCTCTCTCGCTCTCTCTCTCTAAATCTGCGGGGGATGTAAACAGCAACTTGGTTGCAGCTGTCGGCTTGAGGCTCACAGGGACGCTGCAATGCTACTTCCAAGCACTGCTCTTCTCTGCTCACCCACTGTCAGAAGTGCATTTACACTGGTCTTCCTCCATGCAGAGGTCAACAGTTCAGTATCCACAGATTCCTCAACTTCTCTATCACTTTCACAATGCAATAATAAAGTATATAATCAGACCGGCCTTTAATGTTGGTTCCTTCCAACTGCAGCAGCTTTCAACGGTTTACATTGGACATGTGAGTCATTTAGCAGATGCTCTTATCCAGAGCGTTTTACAGGAGCAATTAGGGTTAAGTGACTTGCTCAAGGGCACATCGGCAGATTTGTCACCTAGTCATCTCAGGGATTTGAACCAACAACTTTTTGGTTACTGGTCCAATGCTCTTAACCGCTAGGCCACCTGCCACCCCCAAATACAATTCATTCAATCAATCAACCGTTACAATCTCATATTAATAGTGGAATAATCCATCCCCATTTTCTTGTCCTCTTCCGCCCGACTGTCTCCTCCTGGCGGAAGGTTTCGAGGACAGGTTAAAACACAGGCTGGCCAAGCACAGCAAAAGTAGTGCACTATATAGGGAATAGGGTGCACGGTAAAGCCTCTTAGCAGAAACCTATAAACAGAGACCTATATTCAATACAAGGTGAAACATCTTCAGAAGAATCAAATCAAAGGGGGAAACTAGAAGGCAGCTAGAGCAGGTATGCTGAGAGGAGAGGAGGAGGGGAGGAGGAGAAGGAGGAGGGGAGGAGGAGAGGAAGAGCGGAGGAGAGGAGGAGGGGAGGAGGAGAGGAAGAGCGGAGGAGAGGAGGAGGAGGAGGGGAGGAGGAGAGGAGGAGGAGGAGAGGAGGAGGAGGGGAGGAGGAGAGAAAGAGCGGAGGAGAGGAGGAGAGGAAAAGGAGGGGAGGAGAAGAGTCCTGAACACAGGTGAGTGTCAGGTTCACGTAACCGCTGTCTCCTTAGTTTAGTGAGTGTCTCGGTCCAAAATGTCACCCTATTCCCTGTGTAGTGCACTACTTTAAACCAGAGTCCTATGGGCCCTAGTGCACTACATAGAGAATAGGGTGACATTTGGGAACTGAGACAGGACGTCACGTAACAGAGAAAATCCATGACTCAGCCGCATGCTGCTTTCTCCTTATACTGACATGGGGGTAATCCCCAGTCTGTGACCGTGTGTGTGTGTGTGTGTGTGTGTGTGTGTGTGTGTGTGTGTGTGTGTGTGTGTGTGTGTGTGTGTGTGAATAAGATTACATGGACATGGGGGACCTGGTCCTAGATCAGCACTCCTACCCTGAGACTGTTTATTAGTACAGACACTGTACTGTACTGAGAGAGTCGTTACCTGGTCCTAGATCAGCACTCCTACCCTGAGACTGTTTATTAGTACAGACCCTGTACTGTACTGAGAGAGTCGTTACCTGGTCCTAGATCAGCACTCCTACCCTGAGACTGTTTATTAGTACAGACCCTGTACTGTACTGAGAGAGTCGTTACCTGGTCCTAGATCAGCACTCCTACCCTGAGACTGTTTATTAGTACAGACCCTGAGACTGTTTATTAGTACAGCCCCTGTACTGTACTGAGAGAGTAGTTACCTGGTCCTAGATCAGTACTCCTACCCTGAGACTGTTTATTAGTACAGACACTGTACTGTACTGAGAGAGTCGTTACCTGGTCCTAGATCAGCACTCCTACCCTGAGACTGTTTATTAGTACAGCCCCTGTACTGTACTGAGAGAGTCGTTACCTGGTCCTAGATCAGCACTCCTACCCTGAGACTGTTTATTAGTACAGACCCTGTACTGTACTGAGAGAGTCGTTACCTGGTCCTAGATCAGCACTCCTACCCTGAGACTGTTTATTACTGAGAGAGTCATTAGGAGCAGTGGTTAGTGAATAGACAATAGAGTTCTGTAAAGATGCCGGTAATAGAGGCTAAACATAGAAGGTTCCTGTCATCATCTCCAGTAGCACACACACACACACACACACACACACACACACACGTCAGCAGTGCAGATTAGTGTGTCTAATAATGTCTCAACTAGCCTAGTAACACCATGATGACCTGAATGAATGGGGCCAGTGACGGACCACAAATTGTCCCAGGTATTTCGGCCCATTTTGTTCCTCTGGGCCCCGAGACCGGGCCTTTATTTCCCTTGAAGCCCCCATTATAAGCCAAATAATGGTCATTCTGCAGAAGAAGAAAAAACTATCCAGACCGACCCACTAGGCTACAGATGGACCGGCCCACTAGGCTACAGATGGACCGGCCCACTAGGCTACAGATGGACCGGCCCATCTGGTATTTGCCAGAATTGCCCTGTGGCCAATCCGTCCCTGAGTAGGGCTGAGCAGGAGAGCTCTGGGTGAATGGACTGATATGGCTTTATACAGTGTTGGGTCTTTCTCAATCTCAAAGCACTTTGCGTTAGTGCAACTCAACTCCAATGTGTAGCAATGTGTAATGTGTAGTGAGAGCGAAAATCAAATCAGTCAATTTCAATGACCATGTATGTCAGTTAACAATACTTAAACAGTTCAATCAATTGCAAATCGGGATGTAAGCACCATGCAACAGGTGTGAACGATGTCAACCTCTGAGCAAAGGAGGGAGAGGGAGAGAGAGAAAGAGGGGTAGAGAGAAAAAGGGGGGAGAGAGAGGGGAAGAGTGTGTGAGAGAGGGCGGGGGAGAGAGTGAGAGGGAAATGGGGAGAGAGAGAGAGGGAGATGGGGAGAGAGAGAGCGACAGTCTGAGACAGAGTGAGAGAGAGGTTAATGCCTATGAAGGAGTAGAGTGCTGGCTTGGTGAATACCTCATCATTACCCTGCGGTTGTGAAGTACAGGACATCCCATAATCCTCCCTTCCCCCTCCCTCCATCCCTTCTTCTCTCCCTCCATCCCTTCTTCTCTCCCTCCATCCCTTCCCCCTCACTCCATCCCTTCCCCCTCCCTCCATCCCTTCTTCTCTCCCTCCATCCCTTCTTCTCTCCCTCCATCCCTTCTTCTCTCCCTCCATCCCTTCCCCCTCCCTCCATCCCTTCCCCCTCCCTCCATCCCTTCTTCTCTCCCTCCATCCCTTCTTCTCTCCCTCCATCCCTTCCCCCTCCCTCCATACCTTCTTCTCTCCCTCCATCCCTTCTTCTCTCCCTCCATCCCTTCTTCTCTCCCTCCATCCCTTCTTCTCTCCCTCCATCCCTTCCCCTCCCTCCATCCCTTCTTCTCTCCCTCCATCCCTTCTTCTCTCCCTCCATCCCTTCTTCTCTCCCTCCATCCCTTCCCCCTCCCTCCATACCTTCTTCTCTCCCTCCATCCCTTCTTCTCTCCCTCCATCCCTTCCCCCTCCCTCCATCCCTTCTTCTCTCCCTCCATCCCTTCCTCCTCCCTCCATCCCTTCTTCTCTCCCTCCATCCCTTCTTCTCTCCCTCCATCCCTTCCCCCTCCCTCCATCCCTTCCCCCTCCCTCCATCCCTTCCCCCTCCCTCCATCCCTTCCCCCTCCCTCCATCCCTTCTTCTCTCCCTCCATCCCTTCTTCTCTCCCTCATCCCTTCTTCTCTCCCTCCATCCCTTCTCTCCCTCCATTCCTTCTTCTCTCTCTCCATCCCTTCCCCCTCCCTCCATCCCTTCTCCCTCCATCCCTTCCCCCTCCCTCCATCCCTTCCCCCTCCCTCCATCCCTTCCCCCTCCCTCCATCCCTTCCCTCTCCCTCCATCCCTTCCCCCTCCCTCCATCCCTTCCCCCTCTCTCTCCATCCCTGCTTCTCTCCCTCCATTTAATTCATTCACTCTTTCTCCTGTCTCTTTTTTGTAAAGTTGGGAGGTTGACGTTTTGATCAAGCACACGCCAGTACACACACACACACACACACACACGCAGCATAGTAGGTGTGAGTGTGTAGAGGGGCTAGATAGCTTGGACATTACTCTAGGTCAAAGGTCATTGTGGGTCATTCTGAGGTCATCCTCTCCTGTCTGACCTCTCCTCATCCACTTACTTACTAGTGATTGGCTGTTTTGAGATGTAACTTGTAAACAGTTAGTACAGGAAGTGATTAATTTGTCCATATACATTACTCTCTCGGTCTCTATATATATATATATATTTATATATTTATCTCTTTCTTTCTCTCCATCCCTCTCTCTTTCCCGCTCTCTCACTGTGCCTTCCTTCTCTCTCTCTCGCTCTCTGTCTCTCTCTCTATCTCTCCAGCCAGAGAACCTCTCAGCACCATATAGATAAGGGCCAGTATTCATAAAGCACTGATGATCTAGGATCAGTTTGGACTATCAACATCAACATGAATAACATTACATGGACTCTTGAGACTCAGATCAGTCCAGTCCAGCTCTTCTACACTAAGACTCTTAGTGAATATAGGCCCAGATCAGTCCAGTCTAGCTCTTCTACACTAAGACTCTTAGTGAATATAGGCCCAGATCAGTCCAGTCTAGCTCTTCTACACTAAGACTCTTAGTGAATATAGGCCCAGATCAGTCCAGTCTAGCTCTTCTACTCTGAGACTCTTAGTGAATACAGGCCCAGTCCAGCTCTTCTACTCTGAGACTCTTAGTGAATACAGGCCCAGATCAGTCCAGTCCAGCTCTTCTACTCTGAGACTCTTAGTGAATACAGGCCCAGTCCAGCTCTTCTACTCTGAGACTCTTAGTGAATACAGGCCCAGATCAGTCCAGTCCAATCCAGCTACATCATTAACACCACTACAGGTGATTTGGAGGTGGTGTGGTTCATGTGGAATAGCACCACCATGTGGAATAGCACCACCATGTGGAATAGCACCACCATGTGGAATAGCACCACCATGTGGAATGTGTGAGTGTGTTTCTGAAAAAAATTATACAATGACCATTATAATCTCAAAAGTCAAAGTCATTATTGAGATTATTAAAATCCTTGTTAATTCTTAAGGGCGCTGTACTGCAGCGCCAGCTGTGCCACCAGAGATTCTGGGTTCGCGCCCAGGCTCTGTCGTAACCGGCCGCGACCGGGAGGTCCGTGGGGCGACGCACAATTGGCCTAGCATCGTCCAGGTTAGTGAGGGCTTGGCCAGTAGGGATGTCCTTGTCTCATCGCGCACCAGCGACTCCTGTGGCGGGCTGGGAGCAGTGCGCGCTAGCCAAGGTTGCCAGGTGCACGGTGTTTCCTCCGACACATTGGTGCGGCTGGCTTCCGGGTTGGATGTGTTGCTGTGTTAAGAAGCAGTGCGGCTTGGTTGGGTTGTGTATCGGAGGACACATGACTTTCAACCTTCGTCTCTCCCGAGCCTGTACGGGAGTTGTAGCGATGAGACAAGATAGTAGCTACTAAACAATTGGTTGCCTAGTAGTTAGAGTGTTGGACTAGTAACCGGAAGGTTGCAAGTTCAAACCCCTGAGCTGACAAGGTACAAAATCTGTCGTTCTGCCCCTGAACAGGCAGTTAACCCACTGTTCCTAGGCCGTCATTGAAAAGAAGAATTTGTTCTTAACTGACTTGCCTAGTTAAATAAAGGTAAAATAAATAAATAAGTTGGGGAGGAAAAGGGGTAAAAAAAAACACACAAAAATAATCCTTGTTAATTCATCAATCATTTAAAGTAAACAACCAATCAATAAACTTGACCGTTATTCATTGCAAAGAACAATACGTTCTGTGTTAATTGAAAAACTTCATTACAATCAGTATAAAACCTATTAAACTGGTCTTGGCATGTGTATGTCTGTCTACTCTTTAACCTGTTCCCCCTAATTAGGGGCAGGTTGGCATTTATTGTCATGAATCTTGCCCCGGAGGCAGCTCTGTAGAGGGGTCACTAGCTGGCACAGCCACAAAGTCATCAAATATAACCACACTGCTGACCATAATACCGAACCTTAACCTGAAATTAAGACCAAGAAGCACATTTTGATTTCATGAATGTTTACGATAGAGTAAATGACGACTATAACAATGCCCTGTCACACATTCCCAGTAGATGAAAAGCTGGTACTGCAGCAGTGATTTCAGCGACAGACAGTAGAGGAGCCCATTGTCTTTCCAATCCTGGTGCATTCAACTGGGTTTGCAGTTTCCCTCAGGGGGTCAACACTACTGGAATAGATTAATATAGGTAAGGATCACTTTGTGGCAGGTGTCTGGTCTAGGTCTGTTCACATGCGTTTGTGGATGTAGATCACTGTCTTGCAGTTGGGGCAGTGGTGTTCTACGTCCTTACAGGAGTCAACACAGAACGGAATCCATGAGAATATCATGCACCTAGAGAGAGAGGGGGGGCAAAGAGAGAGAGAGAGAGAGAGAGGGGGGGGCAAAGAGAGAGAGAGAGGATATTCAGTGTGTGTGAGAGAATAAAAGCTACAACAACAAAAAAGCTGTGTATTCCTGTATGTGCGTGTGTGTGTGTGTATTCCTGTATGTGTGTGTGTGTGTATTCCTGTATGTGCATGTGTGTGTGTGTCGGCCCGTGTGTGTGTCAACTCACAGGAAGCAGAAGAGGGCTCCACAGATGAGCCAGGTGAGCAGTCCAGTGATGTGTGTGGTCTCTGTCAGAACCGGGACCTGACAGTGGGGACACGTCATCTGGCCGGGTACGTCTCTTAGCAGCGGCTGCTGTATCACCACCTGGGTTACTGCAGAGGGAGGAGAATACTGGTTAGAACCAGACAGAACTGGTCAGAACCACCACCTGGGTTACTGCAGAGGGAGGAGAATGCTGGTTAGAACCAGATATACAGTGGGGCAAAAAAGTATTCAGTCAGCCACCAATTGTGCAAGTTCTCCCACTTAAAAAGATGAGAGAGGCCTGTATAATTTTCATCATAGGTACACCATCAACTATGACAGGCAAAATGATTTTTAAAAAATCCAGCGACCTGGCGGATTTGGTGTTTTTTCCTGTTGGTAGCCATCTGTTCCTGACTGCGGAGAACTCTTGTACTGACACCTGGTCCGAACAGGGTGGCCAAACATAATCTTAGCTGGAGACATCCCGGTTGTGGTGATACAGCGGTAGGCTGCCAGGGATGGGTAAACTCTGGTTTTCAGCCTCCTGCTGCTTTTTTACTTTTTCCAAGGCTCTTTTCATTGTCTGGATTGCCCTCTCCACTAAGCCATTCATGGAAGGGTGCTAGGGGTGGAGGTGATGTGGCGAATACCATTGTTTGCCACTCATAAAGATGGCTGCATTGTCTGATGTGACAGTATGGGGAAGACCATGAGTACTGAATACTTCCCTGAGATGCTCAGTTGTTGTTGCTGAGTTTGCAGTGTGGACTGGAAAAACTTCAAGCCATTTTGAGTGAGCATCCACAGCCAACAAGAACATCTACCCAAGGAAAGGCCCTGCATAGTCAATGTGAATGCAAGTCAAGGGTTTTCCAGGCCACTCCCAAGGGCTTATGGGACCCTTGTGCTAGAGCATTTCATACCTGCTGGCAGGTAGCACAAGACTGCACCTGCTCTTCCACCGCTTTGTCCAGGACAGTGGACACACCATTGCTCATGGACTAAGCGGCTGACTTTCCCAGCCACCACATGTGAACTCTTGCTGTGGCATTCTGGGTACTCCTGGGTGCGACTCGTGGAGTTCTTCCAATTAAGTCTGACGTCCGTGTGGTGGCAGCACGAAGGCCCTAAAGCAGCACGAAGGCCCTAAAGCAGCACGAAGGCCCTAAAGCAGCACGAAGGCCCTAAAGCAGCACGAAGGCCCTAAAGCAGGATTTCTGTCCTCCACCGAGAGTTTGTTTCTCCTTTTAAAATATGTCTGCAACTCCTCCGTAGGACAGTGGACACCCCATTGCTCCTGGACTAAGTGGCTGACGTTGGAGAGAAGAGGGTCTCTTACAGTCCATTTCTTCAGTTGGCGATGATCTATTGGAGCTGTTTGGAGCTGTTTCAGCAAGCCCACCAATCCAGGGGGACATTTGAGGTCTTTGGACATGTCTGGAAGCCGCAGCTCGCTGAGACCATCAGCATTGGCGATGGAGGGGCCTGGTCTGTACAGCAACTCATGTTGGTATTGAGCTAACATGAGGGTCTTTGGAGTTGCCCGGAGGAGGATGGGTGTATGTTCTTCAGCTCACCAAGGAGCCCTAACATGGGCTTCTGGTCCGTTTGGATGTTGATGTGGCGTCCGTGCGCATACTTGTAAGATTTCTTGCAGTGTGGTTAGGACAGAGGCCAGGTTAGGAATAAATTGGCCATAGTAGTTTAACTTCGCAAGGTAGGCCCATAGCTCACTCACATCCAGAGTTTGAAACCCATTGGTAGGGACTTTGTACCCCAAGTACTCCACTTCAGGGGCCAGCAAAACACACTTTGATTTCTTCAGGAGAAGCCCTGTGCTCTCCAGTCTTGGCACTAATCTTTCAAGTTTCTTTTTGTTAGTGGTCTTCCTCCATGACACCGGTGATAAGGATATCCTCCATCTATACAGTAGTGTGCATCTATACAGTAGTGTGCATCTATACAGTAGTGTGCTGTCAACAGATTCTCCATTGTTCCTTGACAGATCACTCAGGCAGAGGAGACACTAAACGGAGGGCACGTGTACTGAAACAGCCCCTTGTCAGTGTTCATTCTAGCCACTTTGCAGGATTCTTCAGCCAGCACCAACTGCTGGTATGCGTGAGACATGGGCAGCTTGGAAAAGCATGTCCCACCAAATAGCTTTGTGAATATCTCCTCTATCGTTGGCAGTGGGGTGCTGGTCCAGCCTGGAAGCTACATTGGCGGTTAGCTTGTAATCTCCACAAATCCTGATATTTCCATCAGACTTCATTACTGGGACAATGGGGGTAGCTCCCTCAGAGTAAGAGATTGGTTAGAGTATTCCAGTGGTTTGGAGCCTGTCGAGCTCTGCCTCGACCTTCTGTTGTAGTGCGAAAGGCACTTGGTGGGCTTTTGCAGAAGCGTGGTCAAACGGATTGGTCCACCTGAATTTGCACTTCAGTCTCTTTTAATTTTACAAGTTTGTTTATTGTTCCCTCTATCCTTACCAGTCTCCCAGGCCCTGCCACTGATAAGCATCCCCATAGAATTATGCTGCCATCACCATGCTTCACGGTAGGGATGGTGTTAGATGGGTGAAGGCACTTTGCATTCAGGCCAAAGAGTTCCATTTTTGTTTCATTAGACCACAGAATATTTTACCTTATGTTCTCAGTCTTTCGCATGTCTTCTTGCAAACTCCAGACGTGATGTCATGTGCCTTTTCTCAGGAGGGGCTTGTCTGGCCAGTCTCCCATAAAGCCCACATTGGTGAAGTGCTGTAGAGACTGTTGTCCTTCTGGCAGGTTCTCCCATCTCAGCCAAAGAACTCTATAGTTCTGTCAGAGTGGTCTTTGGGTTCTTGGTCACCTCCATGACCAAGGTCCTTCTTGCCTGCTCAGTTTTGTCAGATAGTCAGCTCTAGGCAGAGTCTGGCTACTTCCATATTTTTCTATTTCTCAATGATGGAGGCCACTGTGCTCTTGGAAACTTTCAACGTTCTAGAACTAGTTTTCTACTCTTCCCCAGATATATGACTCATCACAATTCTACCTCAGAGATCTACAGACAGTTCCTCAGACTTCATGGTATAGTTTCTGTCAACTGTGTGACATTATATAGACAGGTGTGTTTCTTTCTAAATCATGTCCAAACAATTGAATTGGGCACTGGTGGACTCCAATCAAGTTGTATTGACATCCCAAGGATGAACAAATGAAATTGGACATACCTGAGCTCAATTTGGAGTATCATAGCAAAGCCGTGTGAATACTTATGTAAATGAGTTATTTCTGTATTTTTTTTATATATATATTTTTTAAAGAATAATCGACAAATATTGGACAATCCAGGTGAGCAAAGCTGTTCGAGACTTACCCAGAAAGACTCACAGCTGTAATTGCAGCCAAAGGTGATTCTAAAATGTATTGACTCAGGGGTGTGAATACTTATGTAAATGTGACATTTCTGTATTTCATTTTCAATAAATTAGCACACTTGTGTGCATCCTCTAGCTCCACAATGAAATAGGGTGCAGGCCAGGCAGCAGGCTGTTAGCCAGCCTGCCAGCATAGTGGAGTCTGCCACTAGCACAGTCAGTGTAGTCAGTTCAGCTATCCCCATTGAGACCGTGTCTGTGCCTCGACCCAGGTTGGGCAAAACTAAACATGGCGGTGTTCGCCTTAGCAATCTCACTAGGATAAAGACCTCCTCCCTTCCCGTCATTATTGAAAGAGATCATGATACCTCACATCTCAAAATAGGGCTACTTAATGTTAGATCTCTTACTTCAAAGGCAATTATAGTCAATTAACTAATCACTGATCATAATCTTGATGTGATTGGCCTGAGTCAGCACAACTCTGCCAGGACCTAGGATCAAGAGAGACGCTCAAGTGTTTTAGTACTATATCTCTTGACACAATGATGAAAATAATCATGGCCTTTAAACCTTCAAGCTGCATACTGGACCCTATTACTAAACTACTGAAAGAGCTGCTTCCTGTGTTTGGCCCTCCTATGTTGAACATAATAAACGGCTCTCTATCCACCGGATGTGTACCAAACTCACTAAAAGTGGCAGTAATAAAGCCTCTCTTGAAAAAGCCAAACCTTGACCCAGAAAATATAAAAAACTATCGGCCTATATCGAATCTTCCATTCCTCTCAACATTTTTAGAAAAGGCTGTTGCGCAGCCACTCACTGCCTTCCTGAAGACAAACAATGTATACGAAATGCTACACGGACAAGTTCTGGCCTGGTTTAGATCTTATCTGTCGGAAAGATATCAGTTTGTCTCTGTGAATGGTTTGTCCTCTGACAAATCAACTGTAAATTTCGGTGTTCCTCAAGGTTCCGTTTTAGGACCACTATTGTTTTCACTATCTATTTTACCTCTTGGGATGTCATTCGAAAACATAATGTTAACTTTCACTGCTATGCGGATGACACACATCTGTATATTTCAATGAAACATGGTGAAGCCCCAAAATTGCCCTCGATAGAAGCATGTGTTTCAGACATAAGGAAGTGGATGGCTGCAAACTTTCTACTTTTAAACTCGGACAAAACAGAGATGCTTGTTCTAGGTCCCAAGAAACAAAGATATCTTCTGTTGAATCTGACAATTAATCTTAATGGTTGTACAGTCGTCTCAAATAAAACTGTGAAGGACCTCGGCGTTACTCTGGACCCTGATCTCTCTTTTGAAGAACATATCAAGACTGTTTCAAGGATAGCTTTTTTCCATCTACGTAACATTGCAAAAATCAGAAACTTTCTGTCCAAAAATTATGCAGAAAAATTAATCCAGGTTTTTGTCCCTTCTAAATTAGACTACTGCAATGCTCTACTTTCCGGCTTCCCGGATAAAGCACTAAATAAACTTCAGTTAGTGCTAAATACAGCTGCTAGAATCCTGACTAGAACCTCTCAAAATTTGATCATATTACACCAGTGCTAGCCTCCCTACACTGGCTTCCTGTCAAGGCAAGGGCTGATTTCAAGGTTTTACTGCTAACCTACAAAGCATTACATGGGCTTGCTCCTACCTATCTCTCTGATTTGGTCCTGCCGTACATACCTACACGTACGCTACGGTAACAAGACGCAGGCCTCCTAATTGTCCCTAGAATTTCTAAGCAAACAGAGCTCCATTTTTATGGAATGGTCTGCCTACCCATGTGAGAGACGCAAACTCGGTCTCAACCTTTAAGTCTTTACTGAAGACTCATCTCTTCAGTGGGTCATATGATTGAGTGTAGTCTGGCCCAGGAGTGTGAAGGTGAACGGAAAGGCTCTGGAGCAACGAACCGCCCTTGCTGTCTCTGCCTGGCCGGTTCCCCTCTTTCCACTGGGATTCTCTGCCTCTAACCCTATTACAGGGGCTGAGTCACTGGCTTACTAGGGCTCTTTCATACCGTCCCTAGGAGGGGTGTGTCACTTGAGTGGGTTGAGTCACTGATGTGATCTTCCTGTCTGGGTTGGCACCCCCCCTTGGGTTGTGCCGTGGCAGAGGTCTTTGTGGGCTATACTCGGCCTTGTCTCAGGATGGTAAGTTGGTGGTTGAAGATATCCCTCTAGTGGTGTGGGGGCTGTGCTTCGGCAAAGTGGGTGGGGTTATATCCTTCCTGTTTGGCCCTGTCCGGGGGTGTCCTCGGAAGGGGCCACAGTGTCTCCTGACCTCTCCTGTCTCAGCCTCCAGTATTTATGCTGCAGTAGTTTATGTGTCGGGGGGCTAGGGTCAGTTTGTTATATCTGGAGTACTTCTCCTGTCCTATCCGGTGTCCTGTGTGAATTTAAGTATGCTCTCTCTAATTCTCTCTTTCTCTCTTTCTTTCTCTCTCTCGGAGGACCTGAGCCCTAGGACCATGCCTCAGGACTACCTGACATGATGACTCCTTGCTGTCCCCAGTCCACCTGGCCGTGCTGCTGCTCCAGTTTCAACTGTTCTGCCTGTGATTATTATTATTTGACCATGCTGGTCATTTATAAACATTTGAACATCTTGGCCATGTTCTGTTATAATCTCCACCTGGCACAGCCAGATGAGGACTGGCCACCCCACATAGCCTGGTTCCTCTCTAGGTTTCTTCCTAGGTTTTGGCCATTCTAGGGAGTTTTTCCTAGCCACCGTGCTTCTACACCTGCATTGCTTGCTGTTTGGGGTTTTAGGCTGGGTTTCTGTACAGCACTTTGAGATATCAGCTGATGTACGAAGGGCTATATAAATAAATTTGATTTGATTTTGATTTGATCTGGCACAGTTAACCTGGCTTTGTTTACTTCACTCACAAACTCGCTAGCTAGCCGTCGAAACCGAGACTCTGTCTTCACTACGTTGTGTCTGCTGGTCGGAAGGAGCTGTAACCCTGAATCATCAGACAAATTACTTTTGTTATTGTGAGAATTTAGAAAAATGATTGAAAATATAATTTCATTTTTAAATGGGCTTTTCATAACAGCTATTTTGATTGAATAATCACGTCACTGTGTGTGTGTGTGTGTGTGTGTGTGTGTGTGTGACTCACCCCCAGGGGTATTTCTAGGTTGTGCCATGCTGTATTGGGGAGGTGGTGGGTACATGCCGGCTTGGGAACCTGATAAAAAAGGGATAGATAAATACATCAATAAATTAATTAAACAGAAACCATCTTGCATAATGTACCACAACCCAGGGATACAGAGTGGTTGGCCAGCATTATGTACCACCACACAGGGATACAGAGTAGTTGGACTGCATAATGTACCACCACACAGGGATACAGAGTGGTTGGACTACATAATGTACCACCACACAGGGATACAGAGTGGTTGGCCAGCATTATGTACCACCACACAGGGATACAGAGTGGTTGGACAGCATAATGTACCACCACACAGGGATACAGAGTAGTTGGACTGCATAATGTACCACCACACAGGGATACAGAGTGGTTGGCCAGCATAATGTACCACAACCCAGGGATACAGAGTGGTTGGTCAGCATAATGGGAACACAAACCCAGGGATACAGAGTGGCTAGCCAGCATAATGGGAACACTAACCCAGGGATACAGAGTGGTTGGCCAGCATTATGAGAACACAACCCCAGGGATACAGATTGGATGGCCAGCATTATGGGAACAGAAACCTAGGGATACAGAGTGGTTGGCCAGCATTATGGGGACACAACCCCAGGGATACAATGATGCTCATGACATCTATGGCTATCGTAACACACTTCCAAAACGCTTAATGAAAACACTCTTGAAGGGAGTTGCTGTCCAGTAACATTTTAATTTACATGAAGAGTAAGGGCTGGTTTCCTGGACACAGAATAAACCTAGTCCTGGTCTGAAGAGCTCAACGGAGAATCTCTATTGAAATAGCTATTTAGTCTAAGGCTTAAACTGTCCCTAAGAGTATCAGTGTAGATCTGGTCTCTCACCTCCCTGGAAGCCAGGCTGGGGGGGGTAGGCTCCACCCCTGTCACCTCCCTGGAAGCCAGGCTGGGGGGGGTAGGCTGCACCCCTGTCACCTCCCTGGAAGCCAGGCTGGGGGGGGTAGGCTCCACCCCTGTCACCTCCCTGGAAGCCAGGCTGGGGGGGGTAGGCTCCACCCCTGTCACCTCCCTGGAAGCCAGGCTGGGGGGGGTAGGCTCCACCCCTGTCACCTCCCTGGAAGCCAGGCTGGGGGGGGTAGGCTCCACCCCTGTCACCTCCCTGGAAGCCAGGCTGGGGGGGGTAGGCTCCACCCCTGTCACCTCCCTGGAAGCCAGAATGGGGGGGGTAGGCTCCACCCTTGTCACCTCCCTGGAAGCTGTAGGTCGCTGGGGGGCCGGGGTAGGAGGGAGCTGGGATGTGCTGGGGGGATCCATACTGACCTCTATACTGCTGACCATTCTCCATACTGTCGGGGTAGGGGAGTGTCGCCCTGAAGACATCCAGGTTATCACAACATAATAATTTCATCCGAAGCGTTTGAGAGAGAGAGAGAGAGAGGAGGGGGAGAGATATATGGGGGGGTGGCAGAGTTGAGAGAGGAGGGGGTAAGGTAGTGAGAAAGAGAGGGGGGGAGAGAGGTGGGGGGAAAAGATAAGTCAGGTGGAAGAGAGAGAGAGAGAGAGAGAGAGGGGGGGAGCAGAGAGAGAGAGATAGGGGGAGCAGAGAGAGGGGGAGCAGAGAGAGATATAGGGGGAGCAGAGACAGAGAGAGAGAGAGGGGGAGCAGAGGGGAGATAGATAGGGGGAGCAGAGAGAGAGAGAGGGGGGAGCAGAGAGAGATAGGGGGAGCAGAGGGGAGAGAGGTGAGTGAGGGAGAAAGAGAGGGGGAGCAGAGAGAGAGAACGAGGGGGAGCAGAGAGAGAGAGAGATAAGGGGGAGCAGAGGGGAGAGAGGAGGGGGAGAGGTGAGGGAGTGAGAAAGAGAGGCGAAGAGGGAGGGAGAGGGGGGGCAACCAGTGAAGAACAAACACCATTGTAAATACAAACCATGTTTATTTATTTTCCCTTTTGTACTTTAACCATTTGTACATTTATTTCTCTTTTGTTAATTATCTACTTCACTTGCATTGGCAATGTTAACATATGTTTCCATGCCAATAAAGCCCTTTGTATTGAATTAAATTGAGAGAGAGTGGTAGGGGAAAAAGAGAAGACAGGTGGGAGAGAGATAAAGGGAGCAGAGAAATAGGGAGATAGCGAACACAGTGTCAGAATCTCAATTGGGGTCCTCTCTACTCTCTCTGCTCTCTCCTCTCCTCATTCTCCTCCAATGGGTTTTGAGAAGGAGGCGAGGAGAGAGGACGCGAAGAGTATGCAATTGAGATTCTCCCAGTGAGCGTCATTTATGACGGCACTATTACTAATAAACCTTCAGCAAACATCACATGATGTACCCGGCCCATGATCAGAACCATATAAGTGCTCTCCGTCCTTAAAGGGGACATATAGTTAACATATATATCTCCGTCCTTAAAGGGGACATATAGTTAACATATATATCTCCGTCCTTAAAGGGGACATATAGTTAACATATATATCTCCGTCCTTAAAGGGGACATATAGTTAACATATATATCTCCGTCCTTAAAGGGGACATATAGTTAACATATATATCTCCGTCCTTAAAGGGGACATATAGTTAACATATATATCTCCGTCCTTAAAGGGGACATATAGTTAACATATATATCTCCGTCCTTAAAGGGGACATATAGTTAACATATATATCTCCGTCCTTAAAGGGGACATATAGTTAACATATATATCTCCGTCCTTAAAGGGGACATATAGTTAACATATATATCTCCGTCCTTAAAGGGGACATATAGTTAACATATATATCTCCGTCCTTAAAGGGGACATATAGTTAACATATATATCTCCGTCCTTAAAGGGGACATATAGTTAACATATATATCTCCGTCCTTAAAGGGGACATATAGTTAACATATATATCTCCGTCCTTAAAGGGGACATCACCAGAACGGAACACTTCTCTTGCAGAAAAAAAACATAAACTTGGTCCATGTTCAAAATCAATTCATTTGCAATGTAATATTAAATTAGTAGAGGTTAGTTAGAAAACCTTTAAGCGTCACTCCACAATGACACATCAGCTGACAAAACTAAATACAGTTTCTAATGCCATATTATGGACCAATCAGATGGAGTTTTGAGAAACCGTAGTCAGTCATAGGCAACCACAGTGCTGTATGTCATCTGGAATCAGCTATTATACATCACATGATCTAAACATAATTGATCTACGTGGTCTCCATGAGGAAACAGGTCTTCTGATCCCAATGGGACTTCCTGGTTCAATTAAGGTTCAATAAATACATCTAAATTCCAACTTCATGATTCATACTAACATTGTACTATAAAACAATCTGTTTAATCTTTACTAACAGTGACCAGGTCAGTCTTGAGAACATATTTTATAACAATCTGAACGTAATAAGGAAATGCAGAGGCTATATAACTCCTCTCTATCTATGGGTGTGTCCTAAATGGTCCCCTATTCCCTAGGTTCTGTTACATACAGTCGTGGCCAAAAGTTTTGAGAATGACACAAATATTACATTTCACAAAGTCTGCTGCCTCAGTTTGTATGATGGCAATTTGCATATACTCCAGAATGTTATGAAGTGATCAAGTGATCAGATGAATTGCAATTAATTGCAAAGTCCCTCTTTGCCATGCAAATGAACTGAATCCCCCAAAAAACATTTCCACTGCATTTCAGCCCTGCCACAAAAGGACCAGCTGACATCATGTCAGTGATTCTCTCGTCAACACAGGTGTGAGTGTTGACATGGCTGGAGATCACTCTGTCATGCTGATTGAGTTCGAATAACAGACTGGAAGCTTCAAAAGGAGGGTGGTGCTTGAAATCATTGTTCTTCCTCTGTCAAACATGGTTACCTGCAAGGAAACAAGTGCCGTCATCATTGCTTTGCACAAAAAGGGCTTCACAGGCAAGGATGTTGCTGCCAGTAAGATTGCACCTAAATCAACCATTTATCGGATCATCAAGAACTTCAAGGAGAGCGGTTCAATTGTTGTGAAGAAGGCTTCAGGGCACCCAAGAAAGTCCAGCAAGCGCCAGGACCGTCTCCTAAAGTTGATTCAGCTGCGGGATATG
>NC_048581.1:12669790-12747290 GCF_013265735.2 Oncorhynchus mykiss | reverse complement strand
GGGGCTGAGTGCAGGGAACACGATGGGTGGAGCCATAACGAAGCTTGGGAGGGGCTGAGTGCAGGGAACACGATGGGTGGAGCCATAAGGAAGCTTGGGAGGGGCTGAGTGCAGGGAACACGATGGGTGGAGCCATAACGAAGCTTGGGAGGGGCTGAGTGCAGGGAACACGATGGGTGGAGCCATCATGAAGCTTGGGAGGGGCTGAGTGCAGGGAACACGGTGGGTGGAGCCATAACGAAGCTTGGGAGGGGCTGAGTGCAGGGAACACGATGGGTGGAGCCATAACGAAGCTTGGGAGGGGCTGAGTGCAGGGAACACGATGGGTGGAGCCATAACGAAGCTAGGGAGGGGCTGAGTGCAGGGAACACGATGGGTGGAGCCATAACGAAGCTTGGGAGGGGCTGAGTGCAGGGAACACGATGGGTGGAGCCATAACGAAGCTAGGGAGGGGCTGAGTGCAGGGAACACGATGGGTGGAGACATAAGGAAGCTTGGGAGGGGCTGAGTGCAGGGAACACGATGGGTGGAGCCATGATGAAGTTTGGGAGGGGCTGAGTGCAGGGAACACGATGGGTGGAGCCATAATGAAGCTTGGGAGGGGCTGAGTGCAGGGAACACGATGGGTGGAGCCATAATGAAGCTTGGGAGGGGCTGAGTGCAGGGAACACGATGGGTGGAGCCATAATGAAGCTTGGGAGGGGCTGAGTGCAGGGAACACGATGGGTGGAGCCATAATGAAGCTTGGGAGGGGCTGAGAGCAGGGAACACGATGGGTGGAGTCATAATGAAGCTTGGGAGGGGCTGAGTGCAGGGAACACGATGGGTGGAGCCATAAGGAAGATTGGGAGGGGCTGAGTGCAGGGAACACGATGGCATGTGGCAGTCCTGATAAGGGGAGGAACCGTTGAAGGCCCAGATCCCTCAACTCCCTGAGTAGAAATAACGATGCCCTGTGTAGTGATGAGGAGGAGACTCCACCCAAAGGGGGGTATGAATACTGCCACAGGGGAAGCCATGTCTTTGTCTGAATGCAGCTGTATCGACCCTCTGGGTAATAAACTTGGTTACGCTTTCGTAAATGTCTGTTGAGTTGTTATACTCTGAGAATTAGAACCTAACAAAGTGGAGGAGACAGGTTTAAAAATATATTTTTTAACCTTGAGACAATTGAGACATGGATTGTGTGTGTGAGACATTCAGAGGGTGGATGGGTGAGACAAAACATTGAAGTGCCTTTGAGCAGGGTATGGTTGTAGGTATGGTAGTGGGTATGGTAGTAGGTATGGTAGGGGGTATGGTAGGGGGTATGGTAGTGGGTATGGTAGTGGGTATGGTAGTAGGTATGGTAGTGGGTATGGTAGTGGGTATGGTAGTGGGTATGGTAGTAGGTATGGTAGTGGGTATGGTAGTAGGTATGGTAGTGGGTATGGTAGTGGGTATGGTAGTGGGTATGGTAGTGGGTATGGTAGTAGGTATGGTAGTGGGTATGGTAGTGGGTATGGTAGTGGGTATGGTAGTGGATATGGTAGTGGGTATGGTACACTACCATGGGTCTAGGGTGTCAGTACATGGTACACAAGACACACAAGCATTAGGTATTACTGTGCTGTTGGAGCTAGAAACACAAGCATTAGGTATTACTGTGCTGTTGGAGCTAGAAACACAAGCATTAGGTATTACTGTACTGTTGGAGCTAGAAACACAAGCATTAGGTATTACTGTACTGTTGGAGCTAGACATACAAGCATTAGGTATTACTGTACTGTTGGAGCTAGACACACAAGCATTAGGTATTACTGTACTGTTGGAGCTAGACATACAAGCATTAGGTATTACTGTGCTGTTGGAGCTAGACATACAAGCATTAGGTATTACTGTGCTGTTGGAGCTAGACACACAAGCATTAGGTATTACTGTACTGTTGGAGCTAGAAACACAAGCATTAGGTATTACTGTACTGTTGGAGCTAGACATACAAGCATTAGGTATTACTGTACTGTTGGAGCTAGAAACACAAGCATTAGGTATTACTGTACTGTTGGAGCTAGACATACAAGCATTAGGTATTACTGTGCTGTTGGAGCTAGACATACAAGCATTAGGTATTACTGTACTGTTGGAGCTAGACATACAAGCATTAGGTATTACTGTGCTGTTGGAGCTAGACATACAAGCATTAGGTATTACTGTACTGTTGGAGCTAGAAACACAAGCATTAGGTATTACTGTACTGTTGGAGCTAGACACACAAGCATTAGGTATTACTGTACTGTTGGAGCTAGACATACAAGCATTAGGTATTACTGTGCTGTTGGAGCTAGACATACAAGCATTAGGTATTACTGTGCTGTTGGAGCTAGACACACAAGCATTAGGTATTACTGTACTGTTGGAGCTAGAAACACAAGCATTAGGTATTACTGTACTGTTGGAGCTAGACACACAAGCATTTCGCTGCACCTCCACCTTTGACTGTGAGACAACGCCCAGTATGCCAGGGAACAGGAACTTGACCTCAGACCTGAAGACTCCCTTGGTTCCAATCAACAGACCAGAGACCTCTGACTCACTAAGCTTTAGTGACTAAAGGGTTAAAGTGCAGACTGATTAGTGAAGAGGGGTGGTGTGTGTGTGTGTGTGTGTGTGTGTGTGTGTGTTGTGTGTTGGGTGAGTGTGTCTGTGAGTGTATCTGTGTGTGTGTGTGTGTGTGTGTGTGTGTGTGTGTGTGTGTGTGTGTGTGTGTGTGTGTGTCTGCGAGTGTGTCTGTGAGTGTGTGTCTGTGTGTGTGTGTGTGTGTGTGTGTGTGCTACTGGAGATGATGACAGGAACCTTCTATGTTTAGCCTCTATTACTGGCATTGTGTGTGTTTATGAAATAATATAATATTTCATATCCTCTCAAAGGTCAAAGGTTTTATCGAGATGATTAAAATCCTTGTTATTCATCAATCAAAAAAGCAAACAACCAATCAATAAACTTGACCGTTATTTATTACAATACTTTCTGTTTAAATCCATGTAATTAAAAAACGTCATTGCAATCAGTAGCACAGCCACAAAGTCATCAAATATAACCACACTGCTAACCCTAATTAATGCCTCACCTTAAGCACATTTTTGGTTTCATACATTTTTACGAATACCCTGTCACACATTCCCATTGACAGAAAGGAAGCTGTCCTGCTGTGGTCATTTCAGAGAGACAGTAGAGGAAGCTGTCCTGCTGCAGCCATTTCAGAGAGACAGTAGAGGAAGCTGTCCTGCTGCAGCCATTTCAGAGAGACAGTAGAGGAAGCTGTCCTGCTGTGGTCATTTCAGAGAGACAGTAGAGGAAGCTGTCCTGCTGTGGTCATTTCAGAGAGACAGTAGAGGAAGCTATCCTGCTGTGGTCATTTCAGAGAGACAGTAGAGGAAGCTGTCCTGCTGTGGTCATTTCAGAGAGACAGTAGAGGAAGCTGTCCTGCTGCAGCCATTTCAGAGAGACAGTCGAGGAAGCTGTCCTGCTGTAGTCATTTCAGAGAGACAGTAGAGGAAGCTGTCCTGCTGTGGTCATTTCAGAGAGACAGTAGAGAAAGCTGTCCTGCTGTAGTCATTTCAGAGAGACAGAGAGAAAGCTGTCCTGCTGTGGTCATTTCAGAGAGACAGTAGAGAAAGCTGTCCTGCTGCAGTCATTTCAGAGAGACAGTAGAGGAAGCTGTCCTGCTGTGGTCATTTCAGAGAGACAGTATAGGAAGTTGCCCTGCTGTAGTCATTTCAGAGAGACAGTAGAGGAAGCTGTCCTGCTGTGGTCATTTCAGAGAGACAGTAGAGAAAGCTGTCCTGCTGTAGTCATTTCAGAGAGACAGAGAGAAAGCTGTCCTGCTGTGGTCATTTCAGAGAGACAGTAGAGAAAGCTGTCCTGCTGCAGTCATTTCAGAGAGACAGTAGAGGAAGCTGTCCTGCTGCAGTCATTTCAGAGAGACAGTAGACTATTGTCTTTCTGATGTGGATTACGCACTGAACTGTCAGTAGGCTGTGGCTAGGTCTGTTCATATATACAGTAGGTTTGCAGATATGGATCACTTTGTGGCAGGTGTCTCATCTTGGTCTGTTCACATGAGTTTGTGGATGTGGATCACTCTCTTGCAGTTGGGGCAGCGGTGTTCTACGTCCTGACAGGAGTCAACACAGAACGGAATCAAACTGCATGGCCAGCACCTAGAGAGAGAGAGAGATGGGGGAGAGAGAGAGAGAGAGAGAGAGAGAGAGAGACGGAGAGAGAGAGCCAGAGAGAGAGATGGGGGGAGAGAGAGAGAGAGAGAGAGAGAGAGAGCGAGAGAGAGAGGGGGGGGGGGAGCCAATCAAACAAGCTAAGCGTCAGTATAGAGACAAAGTAGAGTCGCAATTCAACGTCTCAGACACGAGACGTATGTGGCAACACACAGTCAATCACGGACTACAAATGAAAACCAGCCCTGTCGCGGACACCGATGTCTTGCTCCCAGACAAACTAAACAACTTCTTTGCTCGCTTTGAGGACAATACAGTGCCACTGACACGGCCCGCTACCAAAACCTGAGGACTCTCCTTCACCGCAGCCAACATGAGTAAAACATTTAAACGTGTTAACCCTCGCAAGACTGCCGGCCCAGACGGCATCCCGAGCCGCGTCCTCAGAGCATGCGCAGAACAGCTCGCTGGTGTGTTTTCGGACATATTCAATCAATCCTTCCTTATCCCAGTCTGCTGTTCCCACATGCTTCAAGAGGGCCACCATTGTTCCTATTCCCAAGAAAGCTAAGGTAACTGAGCTAAATGACTATCGCCCCGTAGCACTCACTTCCGTTATGATGAAGTGCTTTGAGAGACTAGTCAAGGATCATATCACCTCCACCCTACCTGACACCCTAGACCCACTTACTGCCTCAATGGGTCCACAGACGACGCAATCGCAACCACACTGCACACTGCCCTAACCCATCTGGACAAGAGGAATACCTATGTCAGAATGCTGTTCATCAATCACAGCTCAGCATTTAACACCATAGTACCCTCCAAACTCGTCATTAAGCTCGAGACCCTGAGTCTCAACCACGCCCTGTGCAACTGGGTCCTGGACTTTTCTGACAGGATGCCCCCAGGTGGTGAGGGTAGGAAACATCTCCACCCCGCTGATCCTCAACACTGGGGCCCCACAAGGGTGTGTTCTCAGTTCTCTCATGTACTCCCTGTTCACCCATGACTGCGTGGCCATTCATGCCTCATGCCTCCAACTCAATCATTTAGTTTGCAGACGACACTACAGAGGTAGGCTTGATTACCAACAACGACGAGGCGGCCTACAGGGAGGAGTTGAGGGTCCTCGGAGTGTGGTGTCAGGAAAATAACCTCACACTCAACGCCAACAAAACAAAGGAGATGATCGTGGACTTCAGGAAACATCAGAAGGAGCACCCCACTTTCCACATTGAAGGGACAGTAGTGGAGAAGGTGGAAAGTTTCAAGTTCCTCGGCGTACACAAACTGAAATGGTCCACCCACACAGACAGCGTGGTGAAGAAGGTACAACAACGCCTCGTCAAACTCAGAAGGCTGAAGAAATGTGGCTTGTTACCAGAAACACTCAAACTTTTACAGATGCACAATCGAGAGCATCCTGTCGGGCTGTATCACCGCCTGGTACGGCAACTGCTCCGCCCACAACCGTAAGGCTCTCCAGAGGGTAGTGAGGTCTGCACACCGGGGGCAAACTACCTGGACACCTACACCACCCGATGTCACAGGAAGGCCAAAAAGATCATCAAGGACAACAACCACCCGAGCCACTGCCTGTTCACCCCGCTATCATCCAGAAGGCGAGGTCAGTACAGGTGCCTCAAAGCAGGCACCGAGAGACTGAAAAACAGCTTCTATCTCAAGAGATAGAGATCCTTTATTCTCTATTTTGGTTAGGTCAGGGTGTGACTAGGGTGGGCGTTCTAGTTTCTTTATTTCTAGGTTGGCTTGGTATGGTTCCCAATCAGAGGCAGCGTTTTGTTCTTTATTGTTTTTTGCCGGTTCACATAATAAAGATGATGAACCCAAACCACAATGCATTTTGGTCCGATTCTTACAACAACATTCGTGACACCATCTCTCATCCATATATTTATATGTACATATTCTTATTCATTCCTTTACACTTGTGTGTATAAGGTAGTTGTTACTTGTTAGATATTACTGCACTGTCGGAACTAGAAGCACAAGCATTCCGCTACACTCGCATTAACATCTGTTAGCCATGTGGCCAATAACATTTGATTTGATTTAACTAGGCAAGTCAGTTAAGAACAAATTCTTATTTTCAATGACAGCCTAGGAACAGTGGGTTAACTGCCCTGTTCAGGGGCAGAACGACAGATTTTTACCTTGTCAGCTCAGGGATTCGATCTAGCAACCTTTCGGTTACTAGTCCAACGCTCTAACCACTAGGCTACCTGCCACCCCTACGTACAGGCATGTCCATGCTCGTGTGTGTGCGTGTGCATGTGCGTGCGTGTGTGCTTGTATAACTCACATGAAGAAGCAGAGGAATCCACAGATGACCCAGGTGACCAGTCCAGTGGCGTGTGTGGTCTCTGTCAGAACCGGGACCTGACAGTGGGGACACATCATCTGGCCGGGTACGTCTCTTAGCAGCGGCTGCTGTATCACCACCTGGGTTACTGCAGAGGGAGGAGAATACTGGTTAGAACCAGATAGAACTGGTCAGAACCACCACCTGGGTTACTGCAGAGGGAGGAGAATACTGGTTAGAACCAGATAGAACTGGTCAGAACCACCACCTGGGTTACTGTAGGGAGAGGAGAATACTGGTTAGAACCAGATAGAACTGGTCAGAACCACCACCTGGGTTACTGCAGAGGGAGGAGAATACTGGTTAGAACCAGATAGAACTGGTCAGAACCACCACCTGGGTTACTGCAGAGGGAGGAGAATACTGGTTAGAACCAGATAGAACTGGTCAGAACCACCACCTGGGTTACTGCAGAGGAAGGAGAATACTGGTTAGAACCAGATAGAACTGGTCAGAACAGGATAGAACCTCTTTGGATGGAGTTATCACAGATCTAGGATGATATTATATTTCTATGGGAGATTACCATTTTAATAGTGGATTGAATTTGAACTACAGTTAACTGTTTCTGTTGTTGTTTGATCTCTATGTCACACCTCCTCAGAGATGTGGGGTAGAGGATGAGGTACTAGCACCCCTACTAGGACCTCATATCATGTCAGAGGGGTTGCTAAGGCCAGGTTGCTAAGGCCAGGTGTCGCTTACGTCAGAATATCCTGCCACAAACAACTGTTCTCTGGTTTTCCACATGGGGAACTGTGAATGACAAAATGAGGAACCGATTTAGTTAGTTTTGGTGCATCAGTTGCGGGTTTACTTCAGTGTGTGAGTGTGCGAGTGCGAGTGCGAGTGCGAGTGCGAGTGCGAGTGTGTGTGTGTGTGTGTGTGTGTGTGTGTGTGTGTGTGTGTGTGTGTGTGTGTGAGTGTGAGTGAGTGTGAGTGTGAGTGTGAGTGTGTGAGTGTTTGAGTGTGAGTGTGAGTGTGAGTGCGTGTGCGTGTGCGTGTGCGCATGCGCGTGCGCGTGTGCGTGTGCTTGTGCGTGTGCGTGTGTGTGTGTGTACATGACTCACCACCAGGGGTGATTGTAGGTTGTGTCTGGGGAGGTGGTTGGTTCATGTCTGGTTGAAGAACTGATAATAAGAGATAAATGTCAATGAATAAATCCACCAATAAATATCACTGTTGAATCTCCAGGTAAATATGTCTTTAGCTGCTGGGGGCTGGTGGAGTGGTGCTGTCGGGAGGAGTTGTTAAAAAATACATAAATAAAAGAATCAAGATCAGGTGAGACCATTCTAGCCAATGAGAACAACAGACACAACGGTTTATACTAGTTACCACAAACACAGAGTCAAAATTAACTATATCGTAAAAAATGCATGAAAACTAAAATCTGCTTTTTTGGGGGTATTATTATAAGGTTAGGGTTAGATATAAGGTTAGTAGTGTGGTTAGGGTTCACATTTCAAGAAGATACATTTTTAAGTGGGGTTTAGGACTTTGTGGCTGTAGTAACTAGAGGTGACCAGGCACAATTCTGATATAAAGTGTTTTTTCTCAAAGTTGTCGGGATATCACGTCCTACTTATATCAGTACTCTTGTAACGACCTAATCATTACCAAACGTATATTCCATCAAATAAGCCACACATTGCAAAAAATCCTCACCTCTCAAATAAGGTATGGACAGCTCAGAACACCCTATACCAGCCCACCTTACCCAGCTCAGAACACCCTATCCCAGCCCACCTTACCCAGCTCAGAACACCCTATCCCAGCCCACCTTACCCAGCTCAGAACACCCTATACCAGCCCACATTACCCAGCTCAGGACACCCTATCCCAGCCCACCTTACCCAGCTCAGAACACCCTATCCCAGCCCACCTTACCCAGCTCAGAACACCCTATCCCAGCCCACTTTACCCAGCTCAGAACACCCTATCCCAGCCCACCTTACCCAGCTCAGAACACCCTATCCCAGCCCACCTTACCCAGCTCAGAACACCCTATCCCAGCCCACCTTACCCAGCTCAGAACACCCTATCCCAGCCCACCTTACCCAGCTCAGAACACCCTATCCCAGCCCACTTTACCCAGCTCAGAACACCCTATCCCAGCCCACCTTACCCAGCTCAGAACACCATATCCCAGCCCACCTTACCCAGCTCAGAACACTCTTTCCCAGCAAGGAGCAGAGTGACAGTCCCTTACCTGTCTGGAGCCCTGGAGGAGACGAGGTACTGTGGAGCTACAGATGAGAACTGCAACTCCCTTAAGAGACAACGAAACTGAAGCACAGAGAGAGACAGACGAGAGAGAGAGATAGAGAGAGATAGTGTGTGTGTGTGTGTGTGTGTGTGGGTTGCGAGCAGACAGAGTGTGTGTGTGTGGGGAGCGTGTGATAGTGTGTGTGTGTGTGGGGGGGGGGGGGGGGGGGGGGGGGCGAACAGACAGTGCATCAAACATGAAACAGTATCATCATGATGATAAATCTTCAGTTAGACTATTAGAACGTAATGCAGACTAGATAGTCATTACTTTACTAACATTGGTCCATTGGTGTTTGGGGAAAAAAGATAGTTAACACATCAAACACAGGCCTTTTTTCAGGTGAATACATTTTCAGAAAGAAATATTGATGGATGTGTGTGTGTTTCTGGAAACAAGGGCCACTATCATCTCAAAAGTCAAAGTCATTATTGACTTTATTAAAACAATTATTGTTAATCAATTAAAGGGGCAATCAGCAGTTAATGCATCCATTTTTTTGGATCTTGAAGAATATAACTTATTCTGCCTTCTGAGTTTAGTTCAACTGTTGTACCCCATCAGAACCCAAAATATCAGCTTGTTTTGCTCCAGTGTTTGTAAATGTAAACATAGCACTGTATAGCCCAACACATTGATAAAGATATACTTTTGGATGGTCAGTCAGTGCATTGCATAGCTCTGTGTTAGAGCGGTTACATTCCTCCAGCCCCATCCCACAGCTTTTTACAAAAACAGAGGCAGGGTTCAGCTTTTTTATTGTTTCAACTGTGGACTGTCCCTTTAAAAAAAAACAACAACCAATCAATACCAACGTCAATACAAATAGAATCCTACTTTCTGTCTAACATGAAGATTCACAGAATGAAAGAAAACATATATTACAATCAGTGTAAAGAATCTGCTAGAAGTGGCCTTCGCTTGTTACACACGGACACTAGTCAATGTTAAGCTGGTCTTCCAGTAGTCATTTCAGCCACAGTCAGACTGTTGTCTTTACACTGTGACTTCTCACAATAGATATTTATATTTTCATGAGGAGTTGTGGATGTGGATCACTTTGTGGCAGCAGTGGCTGTGGGCCGGGGCTAGTTGTGGATGTGGATCACTTTGTGGCAGGTGTCTCATCTTGGTCTGTTCACATGCGTTTGTGGATGTGGATCACTCTCTTGCAGTTGGGGCAGCGGTGTTCTACGTCCTTACAGGAGTCAACACAGAACGGAATCAAACAGCATGGCCAGCACCTAGAGAGAGAGAGAGAGAGGGAGAGAGAGAGAGGGAGAGAGAGAGAGAGAGAGAGAGAGAGAGAGAGAGCCAGAGAGAGAGATGGGGGAGAGAGACAGAGAGAGAGAGAGCCAGAGAGAGAGATGGGGGAGAGAGACAGAGAGAGGGAGAGCGAGACAGAGAGAGATGGGGTAGAGAGACAGAGAGAGAGAGCCAGAGAGAGAGATGGGGGAGAGAGACAGAGAGAGAGAGAGCGAGACAGAGAGAGATGGGGTAGAGAGACAGAGAGAGATGGGGTAGAGAGACAGAGAGAGATGGGGTAGAGAGACAGAGAGAGAGAGCCAGAGAGAGAGATGGGGGAGAGAGACAGAGAGAGAGAGCCAGAGAGAGAGATGGGGGAGAGAGACAGAGAGAGAGAGACAGAGAGAGAGAGAGAGAGCGAGACAGAGAGAGATGGGGTAGAGAGACAGAGAGAGATGGGGTAGAGAGACATCGAGAGAGAGCCAGAGAGAGAGATGGGGGAGAGAGACAGAGAGAGAGTGACAGAGAGAGAGAGAGAGAGAGAGAGAGAGAGAGAGAGAGAGAGCGAGAGAAGGGATTCAGTGTGTGTATCCATCTGTACAGTGCATGTGTGTTTGTGAGAGAGAGAAAAAAAAACGTGTGCCACATATCTCCATGTGTGTGTGTGTGTGTGTGTGTGTGTGTGTGTGTGTGTGTGTGTGTGTGTGTGTGTATGTGTGTGTGTGTGTGTGTGTGTACAACTTACAGGAAGAAGCCGAGTGATCCACAGATAACCCAGGTGAGCAGTCCAGTGGCGTGTGTGGTCTCTGTCAGAACCGGGACCTGACAGTGGGGACAATTCATCTGGCCGGGTACGTCTCTTGGCAGCGGCTGCTGCATCACCACCACCTGGGTTACTGCAGAGGGAGGAGAATACTGGTTAGAACCAGATAGAACTGGTCAGAACAGGATATAACTTCATAGAATTGGATAGAACTGGACAGGACTAGAAAGAATCCCCACCACCCGGGTTACTGTAGGGAGAGGAAAATACTGGTCAGAACTGGATAGAACTGGTCAGAACAGGGTATAACTCAATAGAATGGGATAGAACAACTTAGGCCCCCCAAAAAATTGTGTCGCTTGTTGTTAGTTCTATATTTCAAACCCCTACAGAGGGTAGAGGATTCGAGGGGTTGCTAAGGCTGGGTGTTGCTAGGGCCAGGACGTCCAGCCAATACCTTGTGTGTGTACAACTTGGTTCTCGTTTTTCACTGGGTACTGTGAATACTAAAATAAGGAACCGATTGAGGTAGTTTTGGTCCGACAGTTTGGAGTTTTTTCAGTGTGTGTGACTCACCGCTGGGGACGTTTGTAGGTTGTGCCATGCCCGTGCCGTATTGGGGAGGTGGTGGGTACATGCCGGGTTGGGGACCTGATCAATAAGGGATAAATAAATACATCAATACACTGTGTAATTTATCACAAACCCAGGGATACAGAGTGGTTGGCCAGCATTATGGGAACACAAACCCAGGGATACAGAGTGGTTGGCCAGCATTATGGGAACACAAACCCAGGGATACAGAGTGGTTGGCCAGCATTATGGGACCACAAACCCAGGGATACAGAGTGGTTGGCCAGGGTTATGGGAAGACAAACCCAGGGATACAGAGTGGTTGGCCAGCATTATGGGAACACAAACCCAGGGATACAGAGTGGTTGGCCAGGGTTATGGGAACACAAACCCAGGGATACAGAGTGGTTGGTCAGCCTTATTAGACCACAAACCCAGGGATACAGAGTGGATGGCCAGCATTATGGGAACACAAACCCAGTGATACAGAGTGGTTGGCCAGGGTTATGGGAAGACAAACCCAGGGATACAGAGTGGTTGGTCAGCCTTATGGGACCACAAACCCAGGGATACAGAGTGGTTGGCCAGCATTATGGGACCACAAACCCTGGGATACAGAGTGTTTGGCCAGCATTACAGGACCACAAACCCAGGGATACAGAGTGGTTGGCCAGCCTTATGGGACCACAAACCCAGGGATACAGAGTGGTTGGCCAGGGTTATGGGAACACAAACCCAGGGATACAGAGTGGTTGGTCAGCCTTATTAGACCACAAACCCAGGGATACAGAGTGGATGGCCAGCATTATGGGAACACAAACCCAGGGATACAGAGTGATTGGCCAGCGTTATGGTGACACAAACCCAGGGATACAGAGTGGTTGGCCAGCCCTTAACAATGATGTTCATGACATCTATGGCTATTGTGACACACACATCGGCTGTCCCCATAGGAGCACCCTTTTCGGTTCCAGAAAGAACCCTTTAGGTTCCAAGAAGAACCCTTTTCGGTTCCAGGAAGAACCCTTTAGGTTCCAAGAAGAACCCTTTCAGGTTCCATGAAGGTTATAGATAGCGCCTTATTTTCTAAGAGTGTAAGCTTAAACTGTCCCTAAGAGTATCAGTGTAGATCTGATCTCTTACCTCCCTGGAAGCCAGGCTGAGGGGGGTAGGCTGTTCCCCCCCCACTTCCCTGGTAGCCCGCCGGGGGGCCGGGGTAGGGGGGAGCAGACAAGTCCTGGGGGGGTCCATACTGGCTCTTCTCCATACTGTCTGGGATGGGTTTGAGAGAGAGAGAGAGGAAGAAAGTGAGCACAAACACAGTGAGCACACCTTATGAAAATATCACATTGAGAAAACATATGTCTCTGCCCCCACCTTCTCTCCCCCTATAATACACAGTATGTAATCTGGAATCAGCTATAATACACAGTACAGTATGTAATCTGGAATCAGCTATAATACACAGTACAGTATGTCATCTGGAATCAGCTATAATACACAGTGCAGTATGTCATCTGGAATCAGCTATAATACACAGTGCAGTATGTCATCTGGAATCAGCTATAATACACAGTGCAGTATGTCATCTGGAATCAGTTATAATACATCCCATCATCTATACATCATTGATCTACATGGTCTCCTTTGGGAAACAGGTCTTCTGATCCCAATAGGACTTCCTGGTTCAATAAATAAATACAAATTCTAACCTCCTGATTCATTCTAACCTCAGGCTCATCATTAACCTTTACTTACAGTAACCAGGTCAGTCGTTAAAAACAAACTATTATAAGGAAATGCATAGATTATACTACAGCGCTGTACATACAGTGCATTCGGGAAGTATTCAGACCCCTTGACCTTTTTCCACATGTATTTCAATTACAGCCTTATTCTAAAATTGATTACATTTGAAAAAATCATCCGAAATCTACACACGATACCCCATAATGACATCACAATACCCCATAACGACATCACAATACCCCATAACGACAAAGCAAAAACAGGTTCTTAAAAATGTTTGCATTTTTAAGAAACAAAACACAAATACCTTATTTACATAAGTATTCAGACCCTTTGCTATGAAATTGACTCGAAATTGAGCTCAGGTGCATCCTGTTCCCATTGATCATCCTTGAAATGTTTCTACAACTTGATTGGAGTCCACCTGTGGTAAATTCAATTGGTTGGACATGATTTGGAAAGGCACACACCTGTCTAAATAAGGTTTCACAGTTGACAGTGCATGTCACAGCAAAAACCAAGCCATGAGGTCGAAGGAATTGTCCGTAGAGCTCCGAGACAGGATTGTGTCGAGGCACAGATCTGGGGAAGGGTACCAAAAAAAATGTCTGCAGCATTAATGGTCCCCAAGAACACAGTGGCCTCCATCATTCTTAAATAGAAGAAGATTAGAACCATCAAGACTCTTCCTAGAGCTGGCCGCCCGGCCAAACTGAGCAATCGGGGGAGAAGGGCCTTGGTCAGGGAGGTGAAAAAGAACCAGATGGTCACTCTGTCAGAGCTCTAGAGTTCCTCTGTGGAGATGGGAGAACCTTCCAGAAGGACAACCATCTCTGCAGCACTCCACCAATCAGGCCTTTATGGTAGAGTGGCCAGATGGAAGCACTCAGTGAAAGGCACACGACAGCCTGCTTGGAGTTTACCAAAAGGCACCTAAAGGACTCAGACCATCAGAAACAAGATTCTCTGGACTGATGAAACCAAGATTGAACTCTTTGGCCTGAATGCCAAGCGTCACGTCTGGAGGAAACCTGGCACCATCCCTACGGTTTTCAGCGGCAGGGACTGCGAGGCAAAGATTAATGGAGCAAAGTACAGAGAGATCCTTGATGAAAACCTGACCCTGAGTGCTCAGGAACTCAGACTGGGGTGAAGGTTCACCTTCCAACAGGACAACGACCCTAAGCGCACAGTCAAGACAACGCAGGAGTGGCTTCGGGACAAGACTCTGAATGTCCTTGAGTGGCCCAGACTTGAACCCAATCGAACATCTTTGGTGAGACCTGAAAATAGCTTTGCAGTGACACTCCCCATCCACCCTGACAGAGTTATAGAGGATCTGCAGAGAGGAATGAGAGGAATACAGGTGTGCTAAACTTGTAGCGTCATACCCAAGAAGACCCGCGGCTGTAATCACTGCCAAAGGTGCTTCAACAAAGTACTGAGTAAAGGGTCTGAATACTTACGTAAATGTGGTATGTTCATTTGTTTTTGTTTTTATACATTAGCTAACATTTCTCAAAAACTGTTTTTGCATTGTCATTGTGGGGTATTATGTGCAGATTGATGAGGGGAAAGCGATTTAATCAATTTAAGAATAGGGCTGTAATGTAACAACATTTGGAAAAAGTTCTGAATGCTCTGTATGAGTTCATCCCAAATGACACCCTATTTCCCACGTGGGCCCTGGTCAAAAGCAGTGCACTAAATATGAAACAGGCTGCCATTTGGGACAAACCCTATGCGTAAATGTTATACAGCATCATGTAGTTGACGATGGTGTTGTTATTGAAGCTGTAACGGAGGCTTATCTGTTGGACTTTGTTCCACGGGATCATGAGGAAGTGAGGTAGAGTTGTTGAGTGTGTGTGTGTTGCGGGGAGCTGCTGCTGTTGCAGAAATAAAATCAGCCCGCGCAGAGAAGCACGAGATTGAACCTCACTCAACTTTCTAGTTTTCCCCGTTAGTTACCACTATCAACCCTTTACTGTGGGAATTGTGATCGAATCAACGCAATTATTAGCTACTTTCAATGCAACATACCGAAACAAAACCAACGATTCAAGAGACTTTGTTGTAGACAGAACTCATCAGAGTAGGATTCTATTGCATTGACATGCACATACTCTAATCTAAACAGACCGGTGCGCCGTAACCAATCAGAGCTGCAGTAGGCCTATATGCAAATAAACCACTGCCATACATGTGCCATTCCCGTTGAACGTGACTGACTTTACAGAATCAGCGGTCGTGAGTAGATGAGCTGTTTTGAGATCATATTCTTTGCTCGTTGGTGAGTTATTAGCCCAGTTATAGATCAGTTGTAATCCTCAATGGGGGAGTGTTTGTTTCCTACAAGACACAACACGTGTGCACATTTGTTCATATCCTTTGCTAGTTAGTGAGTTATTAGCCCAGTTATAGATCAGTTGTAATCCTCAATGGGGGAGTGTTTGTTTCCTACAAGACACAACACGTGTGCATTTCTAGACATCTTTGAAAAGTGATTCAGCTAAAGAGCTTTTTTGTCTTAAAGGGGCAGTGTTGTATTTTGAGACAGGCTTGAATAAGCTAAGTAGCCAATCGGCAGAGGGAAGCATAATTAGTCTGATTCTCTGTCATAATGGGATGAGAATAATAATGCATTCTATTTCAGAAAGTGGTTTCTTGCATCAAACGACTCAACAACATTTTCAGTCTCCTCCTTGTCTAAAGGACAAGTGGATTAACAGGTTCATGTCAACAAGCCCTGAATGTGTTTTTCAAACGTCTCATAGAATGTAGGCCTACATTGAACACCACACATTGGCTGCTACTGTAGGCTGAATGATAGAACAGGTATTTCCATGTTAAAATGTTATGGGATGCATTTTCTCCATTGTTTTTGATGGTAGGCCCCTCTGGTAGTCCTACATTATGATCAAATAGTAGTCTACGCAACTTTGGTTTTAGAAGTGGGGGGGGGGGGGGACATAATTGTATTATTTTTATCCACTCCAAACAACCTACCTGACCGCTCGGAGGCGTCTGCATGGTCCTAACGCACACCGTTGCCTCGTTTTGTATCACACTAAATGGAATTTCAGAATGTGGGGGGACATGTCCCCAGTAAAGTTGCGCCCCTGGTTTAAACTAAACTTAAAGTGGGTACAGCCTCAGTGGTAACAGTAAACGTGCGCCAGAAGTTGCACAGAATGTTGAAGTTTACGCTCAGCCTATTCCCTATATACTGTCGTTCACTACTTTTAACCGGAGTCCTATGGGCCCTGGTCAACAGTAGTACACTACCCTATGGGCCCTGGTCAACAGTAGTACACTACCCTATGGGCCCTGGTCAACAGTGGGTTAAATAGAATTAAAGACACCCATTTCAGGAAGTGTTTTGAATTTTAAATACAAAATGTTACAACTAGTAGCTTCTACTAGTAGCTTTTTTCAGATTACTTCCTGAACTGACTGACCTCAATTTGCATTGACCCCAAACCTGACCTTTACTATACCCATTTACCATGGGCAGGAACCATAACTCTCACACCCTAGTCAGGTAAACATTTACACAAGGATTCATTTTCATTTCCTTAATCCAACATCTCACAGAACAGCTGGACATGTCCCCATAATGGGCCCTGGGTATTCTACCCTATCATGGTTTGGTTAGCTATCAAATTCACTGATGTGTGAAGTACAGTTTTCCACTCTGTCTGTGTGTACACCTAACAGAGCTGTCTGTGTGTACACATCTAACAGAGCTGTCTGTGTACACATCTAACAGAGCTGTCTGTGTAAACATCTAACAGAGCTGTCTGTGTGTACACATCTAACAGAGCTGTCTGTGTACACATCTAACAGAGCTGTCTGTGTACACATCTAACAGAGCTGTCTGTGTAAACATCTAACAGAGCTGTCTGTGTGTACACATCTAACAGAGCTGTCTGTGTACACATCTAACAGAGCTGTCTGTGTACACATCTAACAGAGCTGTCTGTGTGTACACGTCTAACAGAGATGTCTGTGTGTACACATCTAACAGAGCTGTCTGTGTGTACACGTCTAACAGAGATGTCTGTGTGTACACATCTAACAGAGCTGTCTGTGTGTACACATCTAACAGAGATGTCTGTGTGTACACATCTAACAGAGCTGCCTGTGTGTACACATCTAACAGCGCTGTCTGTGTGTACACGTCTAACAGAGCTGTCTGTGTGTACACATCTAACAGCGCTGTCTGTGTGTACACGTCTAACAGCGCTGTCTGTGTGTACACGTCTAACAGCGCTGTTTGTGTGTACACGTCTAACAGAGCTGTCTGTGTGTACACATCTAACAACGCTGTCTGTGTGTACACATCTAACAGCGCTGTCTGTGTGTACACGTCTAACAGCGCTGTCTGTGTGTACACGTCTAACAGCGCTGTCTGTGTGTACACATCTAACAGAGATGTCTGTGTGTACACATCTAACAGAGATGTCTGTGTGTACACATCTAACAGCGCTGTCTGTGTGTACACATCTAACAGCGCTGTCAAACATTAGGCACCAAGACAGAGTTAGAAGGTAGGGTGACTGGTGCTGTGTTTTCTCTAAACCGATTTAAAAACACCCCTCTTCTAACAAGTCTTTTCTTTCTCACGTAGCAACACACACAAAACAAACACAGATATTCCTAGTCATACACACAACTCTTTCATATGTTATTATATCCTCCAAAGAAGCACTCTGAAACCCCCCAACTCAGAGCACCCTTTCCCAGCCACGAGCAGAGCAACAGCCCCTTTACCTTTTTGGAGCCCTGGAGGAGACGAGGTACTGTGGACTGGAGTCCTGGAGGAGACGAGGTACTGTGGACTGGAGTCCTGGAGGAGACGAGGTACTGTGGACTGGAGTCCTGGAGGAGACGAGGTACTGTGGACTGTGTGGAGCTAAAGATCAGAGCTGCTACTCCCTCGAGACAGTGAGATAGTGAACCAGGTAGGAAAGAGAGTGAGAACGAGCGCACACACAGAGGGGAGGAGTGCGCACACAGAGGGGAGGAGTGCACACACAGAGGGGAGGAGTGCGCACACAGAGGGGAGGAGTGCACACACAGAGGGGAGGAGTGAGGCAGATGAGGTAACAACGTTATCTGAAGTGGCTGAATAGTGAACACAAGCCCGATGGAAAATAACTCCACCCGTTGGTCAATCACTAGTTCCAGTGTAATTGCATCATCACTGTGTGACGACGAATCTCAGTATAAAAGGAAGCAGGAAATTCCACTCACACCAGGGAATGTTTCCCAAATGACATTGAGTCCTGGTCAAAAGTAGTGCACTCCTGTATCTAGGGAACATGGTGTCATTTGGGACACAAGCCTGAAGACACTGATTCCCATCAATAGACCAGAGACCTCAGACTCACTAAAGGGTTTTAAAGTGAAGAGGTGGAGGGGTGTGAATATGCTGTGTTCGTGTGTGTGTGTGTGTGTGTGTGTGTGTGTTCCTGTGTGTGTGTTTTGAGGGGAAATTGTGGCTGTGGTGAGTTAAGGTGTTTATAGTTCTCGATCAACAACGTCGTGGTTGGAAAATACGTTTGTTAGTGAGAAGGCAGAAGACCTAGTAGCCAGCAGAGCATTAACCAGCAGCCTATTATCACCATGACTCATCCTCAGTTAGACTATTAGAACGTAACGCAGACCAGACAGTCATTACTTTACTAACATTGGTCCATTGGTGTTTGGAAAAAAAGGTAATTAGAGCACCTAACATAGGCCTATTTTCAGGTGAATACATTTTAGAAAAGTGTGTGTGTTCATCCATCCACCATTCGTTGTTTCCTGAGAATGTATACTGAAGAAAAATATAAACGTAACATGCAACCATTTCAACAGTTTTACTGAGTTACAGGAAATCAGTCAGGAAATCTGTCAATTGAAATAAATGTATTAGGCTCTAATCTATGGACGTCATATGACTGGGCAGGGGCGCAGTCATAGACGGGCCTGGAAGAGCATAGGACCACCCACTTGGGAGCCAGGCCCAGCCAATCAGAATGATTTGTTCCCCCACAAAAGGTCTTTACTACAGACAGAAATACTCCTCAGTTTCATCAGCTGTCTGGGTGGCTGGTCTCAGACGATCCTGCAGGTGAAGAACCCAGATGTGGAGGTCCTGGTCTGGTGTGGTTATTCAAAATTCTGCCATATTGTCTAAAACAATGTTGGAGGTGGCTTATGGAAGAGAAATTAACATTAAATTCTCTGGCAACAGCTCTGGTGAACATTCCTTCAGTCAGCATGCCAATTGCATGCTACCTCAAAACTTGAGACATCTGTGGCATTGCACACTTTAGAGTGGCCTCCCGCACGCATACACTTGTATCCCTCCTCTGGCTTGGCTACTGCGGGGTACCGTTCAGAGGAATGGCAGCCCGGAGGAATGGCAGCCCGGAGGAATGGCAGCCCGGAGGAATGGAAGCCCGGAGGAATGGCAGCCCGGAGGAATGGCAGCCCGGAGGAATGGAAGCTCGGAGGAATGGCAGCCCAGAGGAATGGAAGCCCGGAGGAATGGCAGCCCGGAGGAATGGAAGCCCGGAGGAATGGCAGCCCGGAGGAATGGCAGCCCGGAGGAATGGCAGCCCGGAGGAATGGCAGCCCGGAGGAATGGAAGCCCGGAGGAATGGAAGCCCGGAGGAATGGCAGCCCGGAGGAATGGAAGCCCGGAGGAATGGAAGCCCGGAGGAATGGAAGCCCGGAGGAATGGAAGCCCGGAGGAATGGAAGCCCGGAGGAATGGCAGCCCGGAGGAATGGCAGCCCGGAGGAATGGAAGCCTGGACGAATGGAAGCCTGGAGGAATGGCACTTCAAGCATTTCTCTACCCTTCACCAGGTGGTTACAGACTGAAACAACGCAAAGAGGATTCGCCATGAGTCTAAAACACTGGATACGGAGACCAAGGCCGGGACTCTGCGCACCCAAGCTGAGGGCACGCGGCACCTGGGAGAGAGACTGCAGCATATCCACTTCTGGAAGTCGGAGCTGCAGCGACACATCGAGAAGCTGGTGGCCGAGACAGACCTCCTCCTGCAGCAGAAGAGGAGGCTGTTGAAGGCGCAGGACGCCACCGAGATCCCGTTCGCCATCGCCACGGATAACCTAACCTGTCGGGAACTGCGACCGCGTAGAGGAGCTGCTGATGATACAAAAATAACATTGACTTGTCTTTGCTCTAGTTCACCTAAATACTTGTATCATCATTAAATGTTGCCTAGACGTTATTTCACTAGAAACCAATCTGAAAATAAGGTGATGGTTGTGTTTGTGTACCGCAGGAGGTGGACTTGATCAGGAGCATCCAGGCTCTGTTGAAGAGAACGCTGAGTCAGGCTGTCAATCAAATCAAGTGAGCATCACAATGAAACAATAAGGGGGTTTATTTATCAAAACTTGGCTGATACAAATTACGACTCAGCAAATAAACCAAAGTGCTTTAAAATATACCAAGGGCTAAATGACTTGGAAAAACGAACTGTCCTGTAAAGTATTAACGTTAAAAAGAACTACGCTATAACGTGCAGGAACAGAACGTACATAAACCAAAAATAAACTCGCTGATGGGACGTTCCATTATAAGGGGAGTGGCCAGCTCCAAGGCAAGTCTGCAAAACCGTCAAGTTTTACATTTCTACAATAATGATAACGTTAAATATAAGCATTATTTTATCAATAACAGTATACAATATCAATGTATAACTGTACTTCGCTATTTTAAACTCGTCAAAGGGAAAAAGAGTTCCACCGGGGTGAAGAGACGGTGGGCATTTCCCAACGCCCTTCCGGAACCGTATTTTAACCCTGGGATTCAGGTCGGACCTCCTTTATCAGCACACCGTGGCATCCATCACTGCTGAGGAATAGACGTAAACAAGACATTACTTTGAACTGTGACTATTTACTTGAGAATGATGATGGTTAAAATTATAACAATGACTGTTACCACGTAAACTATGAAGCGTGCACGCAACATAGAAAACAATGATAGCAAATGTCAAACTGTATTTCTGCAATACAGTTACGTATGGGATATAAGAAACAAAAGCTGTGTGTCGCGTTGTCATTTATATAAAATTAACATGATATTTGTTATGGCCTGTGTACACTTGCACGCGGTAAACTACCGCGTGGCTCGCTTGTGGGCATCCTGGCAGCAGCAGTTCTGTTGTGCAACAAATATCTGGGTATTAAATGGGTAAATAGTTCAATCTATTCTCCATTAACAGTTAAAAAGTTGTGTGCTCTAACCCGCTCTGGTGACACTTCGCTGCCCTGTTTCCAATCGTCCACATTGCTGCTGGGAGAACCTATTTAAAGTAAGTAAATACACTTTGGGATAAAGACTATATCCGTGTTCGAATAACATACTGTATACTACATACTTAATGATTGTATATACTATTAGTTAATTTTAGGAAACTGTAAACGAACGGTATCCTTCCAATTTGGAAGTTGATTCTGATTCTGTTACTATGCAACTTCTTGTTAATAAAACAAATGACAAGACCTTAGACAATGTCCATTAGGAACGCTCAACGACCATACCGCCAAACTAAGAATGACGTGAATAATCAAGTCAATAGGTTGCGTATGTAAATTCACTCTCTACTCCGATTTCAGAGTGTAACCGATGTGAAATGGCTGGTTAGTGGTGGTGCTAATAGCGTTTCAATCGGCGACCTCGCTCTGAGACCTTCTGTCTCGGCGCGATGGGCAACGACGCTTCGAGGGTGATGTGTGCAGAGGGTCCCTGGTTCGAGCCCGGGTAGGGGCGAGGGGACGGACGAAAGTTATACTGTTACAAGAGCATTCTCGTCTGTGCTATAGATAAGGGCGAGTAAATGAAGTAGCTAGCCAATGTTAGCTTGGGTGCTTGACTGCCATTGTGAGTCCAGTGTGCGCTCTGAACACTTCAAGAGCAAAACGCAATTTACGAACTGTTATGGGTGTAAGATGGCACAGTGATGCCATCTGTTGGTAAATGTTCATTACTGCAACTCTTGTGTTTTACCGGGGTGCTTGAGATACCCGGATGTGTTGTCATGTACTGAACAAGACTGGTTACTCGCATCAATGCCTCTGTCTCGTCATTTAACATTCAAACATGCTGTCAGAGTCGGATAACTAACCATGCTTTCCGCAAATTAGAGTCACCTGCTCTGGTTTACAAACAAATGCTTATTTGTGTAAAATTTAGTGAGTTTGCTAGTTAGTTTCAGTGTTGTTAGCACCGGTTAGACATGGCAGCGAACATTCCCCAGCGGGGATTGGAGCACGAACTGGGATACGTTTAGAGGTGAATGGGAGGACTATGCGCTAGCAACGGGACTTCTGGAAAAGGAAGATGAGGTAGTGGCTGCCACTTTGAGGACTATAATGGGAACTGAATGCCGACACGTATACAAACACAACCTGAACCTAACAGCAGCTCAGCAAGGTAACGCTATAGCTATTCTTGATGCTCTTGAACATTACTTTACGCCAGCAAAGAACGTCATCTACGAGCGTTATGTTTTCGGTCGTTGCAAACAGGAGGACGGGGAGTCCATTGACAGCTTTGTCACTAGGTTAAGGGAAAAGGCAGCTACATGTGACTATGGTGCTTTAAGAGATGAACTGATCAGAGATAAGATTGTGCTTGGCATAACTGATGAGGGCACCCGCAGACGTTTGCTGAGAGAACGTGACCTGACGCTGGCCTTGGCAGTGGAGACATACCGTGCAGCAGAGCTTACTGATATACGGATAAGGTTCATGGAGCTAGAAAGGCAACATACGGACAATGTCAATGCTACATTCAGGCAGCCAGTAAAGAAATTCCCCTTTGCCACAGCTAATGCTAATACTACAGCCAACTCTGCAGTAGACAACCCCAATACATGCCGATATTGTGGCATTTCTCATGGACGAGGAAAAGAACACTGCCCAGCCTATGGAAAAATATGCAAATCCTGTGGTACAGCTAATCACTTCGCAAGGGTCTGCATGAAAAGCAAGAGAAAGGAGGGTAAAGTGCACTCCATGGAAACAAACACAGATGAAGGGAACGACATCACAGAGGATGTATATGCTAGCGAGTGCATAGGGGCAGTGAGGGCAAAAGGACAAAAGTGGCTTGTCACTCTGCTACTTAATAATAAACCACAGCAATGCCAGCTAGATTCAGGGGCCACATGCAACGTTATGAGCCTTAAAGACAAAAGGAGGCTCGCGCCCAGAGACAAACTCACACAGAGTAGCACCAAGCTGAAACTGTATTCAGGCCAGTTCATGACCTCTTTAGGCCTGTTTGTGACAGTGTGTTTTACGTGGCCAGAAATACAACCTTGAGTTTGAAATAGTTGAGGCTAGTCAACAGCCATTACTGTCAGGTTCTACATGCGAGCGCCTTGGACTTATTAACTTCACCATCCCAGCTGATCTTAACATTATAGCCCCTGAGCAAGGAGACACTCCTAAGCAAGTACCATGATGTCTTCAACGCACCGGTCGAGTCAGTTCCTGGGGAAGTCCACTTTGAGTTGGACGCAGCAATCCAGCCTGTCCAGTGTGCACCCCGCAATGTACCAGTGGCCATGAAAGCAGCTACGAAGGCTCAGCTTGACAAATACGAAGCAGATGGCCACATCATATCCGTCACCGAGCCTACAGACTGGATAAGTAATATGGTTATCGTCAAGAAACCAGACAAGCTACGGATATGCATTGATCCTAAACACCTCAACCGGGCTCTGCGACGTTCACATTACATTATGCCCACGTTGGAGGATGTTCTTTACAAGCTCCCAAAGGCCAGAGTCTTCACGCTCGTGGATGCCTTCCTGCAGTGCAAGCTCGACGAGCCCAGCAGCTACATGACCACCTTTTGGACACCCTGGGGCAGGAAGAGGTGGTTGAAGCTTCCGTTTGGTGTCTCCGTGGCTCCAGAGGTGTATCAGCGGAAACAGCATGAGCTGTTGATGGGACTCAGTGGCGTGGAACCCATAGCAGATGACATCCTCGTAGTGGGCTGTGGGGACAGTGATGAGGAGGCAGAATGTGACCATGACGCCAAGCTGCTGGCCCTGATGGCCAGATGCAGACATGTCAAGCTAAGGCTAAGCATAAAAAAGCTTCAGTTTAAAGTGCCAGAGGTCCGCTTTCATGGGCACATCTTGTCCTCCACCGGATTGAAGGCGGATCCTGAAAAAGTGAAGGCTGTCTTGGAAATGCCCCACCCATCTGACGTGAAGGGAGTGCAGCGCTTCGTCGGATTCGTCACCTATCTGGCCAAATTCCTACCGCGGCTCTCTGAAGTGTGTGAGCCATTGAGGAGGCTCATGGACAAGGACACCATCTGGCATTGGCTCCCAAAACATGACGCAGCGGTGAGGGAAATAAAACAACTGGTCACCCAGACACCTATACTGCGATACTACAATGTGTCAAAACCTGTCACGATTCAGAGTGACTCAAGCCAGTATGGACTTGGCTGTTGCCTCATGCAGGAGGGCCAGCCTGTGGCATTCGCCTCTAGGGCACTCACCCCAACAGAGCAGAACTATGCCCAGATAGAGAAGGAGTGCCTCAGCATTGTGTTTGCATGCCAACGCTTCCACCACTACCTGTACGGGCGCAACAATATTACCGCAGAGACAGATCACAAGCCCCTTATTGCTATATTCAGCAAGCCTCTCCTGAATGCCCCAAAACGACTGCAGAGCATGCTACTGGCCCTACAAAACTACAACCTCAAGGTGGTGTATAAGCCAGGGCCAGAGATGTATGTGAGTGACACGCTCAGCAGGGCTACTGCATCAGGCACTCACACACGCTCCATGCATGAACAACATGCAGTGTGCAGCTTACAAACAGAGCAAGTGGATGTTGAACACATCAACCAGGCTGACTACCTTAATGTTACGGACCAGCGCCTTATACAAATCAGACAGCACACAGACAGGGACAGGCAACTCCAGGCATTGAGGTCTGTGATTCTGATGGGCTGGCCCGACTGCAGGGAAGAAACTGCTTTAGCCGTCAGAGAATATTGGCCAGTCAAAGAGGAGCTCAGTGTTCAAAACGGAGTAATATTCAAGAGTCAGAGAGTCGTTATTCCCCGGTCTCTGCGCCCTGAGATGTTGGCGCGTGTGCACTCAAGTCACATAGGAGGTGAGGCCTGTTACAGACAAGCACGTGACACACTGTATTGGCCAGGAATGCAGAGTGAAATCAAAGACTATGTCAGTAAATGCACAATCTGCAATGAATATGCCATTGAGCAACAGAGAGAGACGATGATGTCCCACGAGCTACCGATGCGCCCCTGGCAGATAGTAAGTCTAGATCTCTTCCAGCACAGTGGCAAAGACTTTCTGCTGGTAGTCGATCATTACTCAGACTTTTGGGAGATCGACCTCCTCCCCGACCTCTCAGCAGAGACAACGATCAAACGCTGCAAGGCTCAGTTTGCCCGCTATGGCCAGCCAGATAGGGTAATTTCAGACAATGGACCCCAATTCTCCGGAGTTGAGTTCCGAAAATTTGCTGCAGGATGGGAATTCGAGCACGTCACTTCATCACCACAACACCCAAAAGCTAATGGGAAGGCAGAGTCCGCAGTAAAAATCGCAAAGAACCTCTGCAAAAAGGCTCTGCGAGAGGGCAAAGATGCCTGGAAAGCAATCTTGCAGTGGCGCAATACCCCGACAGAAGGCATGGACAGCAGCCCGGCACAGCGCCTCATGGCACGGCGCTTAAAAGCAGCTCTGCCAGTAGCCAGCACTCTCCTGGAGCCATGTGTGGTGACAGACGTGCTGGTGAAGCTACGTCACAGAAGACAGGTCTCCAAGTTCATCTACGACAAATCGCAAAAGACTTACCTGAGCTCAGGGTGGGTGAAACGGTGCGAATGAAGCCACTACCAGGGGACCGGACAGGCCTTTGGAGACTCGGATCCTGTGTACAGAAAGTGGCACCACGCTCCTACTTGGTCGAAGTGAATGGATCACTGTACCGTCGTAACAGGGTTGACCTTCGGATTGCTGAGCCAGCACCTACTCAGAACCATGATGGCCAAAGGGGTCGCATGACAAAAGACAGAACCCCAGCAAGTCACATGGGGCCTGAGGCACTGGGCGAAGAGCCAGGGGATCACAGGTCGGCCGCTCCCTCGCCCATCAATTCTCCCCTTAGACATTCAGGTGACACGCCTGTGCGGGAACCCGCAGTCCTTGCAGACAAGCCCCCTGTCTTTTCACGCTGCGGGCGTCTGTCCCAGCCACCAAAAAGACTTAATCTGTAGGTTTCCCATCAGGGATTGTTGACAGAGATAAAAGTGAAGAGAATATCAAAATGTGTTGTTGTTACCTGGGAAAAAATAATAATAATAATTACTAAACTGTTCATGTTGGAAATTGTTACTAGGTTTGTTTTGTTAGTGAATTGACACCTCCTGTCCTATTTTATTAAATGGAAGATGTTATGGGTGTAAGATTGCACAGTGATGCCATCTGTTGGTAAATGTTCATTACTGCAACTCTTGTGTTTTACCGGGGTGCTTGAGATACCCGGATGTGTTGTCATGTACTGAACAAGACTGGTTACTCGCATCAATGCCTCTGTCTCGTCATTTAACATTCAAACAACACAGTTGGGTAGTTAGATAGCATATAAATTATTTAATATACTGGCAAGTTCGATGTATTAGTAGCCAACTAACGGGTAACATACCAGCACATAGTGCTGTATTGATATACTATGCGGTTGGTAAGAATAGCGTAGCTAACAAATCGTCTGGCAACATAATGTGTAACCTTATTTGAAAATTAATTACTGTATTACATTGCTCGACATTTTTTAAACATTTGCCATAATTAATTAAAGCAATGAATTCGTCTCTTTTCTCGTCGGACTTCGCCCGCATATTTTCCGCCATTTTGTTCAAATCTGAAAACGTTGGAGCCTATTTTCTGAACTGCATTATGGGCCATAAAAGCACGGAAGTGTCCACTGCTTGTATACTTTGTATTTTGGTTAATGAAGTACGAAATGCGGGAACTTTTGGTAGACTAACTATACCCATACTATGACCAATAAGCGTGCTACAGTCAATTTACACAGTTTATGTATTATTAGCGAACTAGCTACAGTGTAATTTAACTCAACTGAACTGCTAACGTAGCTATCTATCTAACCAACTTTACATACTGCATAGCTAGCTAACTGAATTAAATATCACCAGTTACCTAACTTCATAATGGCTAGCTATCTTGATGTAATTGTAAAACAAACTCCAAATGCATTTGTAGGTAGCTAGCTAACAGCCATGGAAGAGAGTGAAAGGATGGATAGCTGCTCCAACTGTCAAATAAGGTAGAGTAGGCTATTCTGGATAGGGCAGGTACTGTTGTGTAGTTCCACTCCATAGTAAGAAGTGAGGACGGAGAGAATCGTAACATAATATTCAGTGCAGTCTAATTTTAGTATAATGAAGTCTGTTTTCTGTCCTCAGATACAGAGCTGTGAAACCCTGTCTGCAGATGAAGAGCAATGGTTCCCAGTCCTGTTCCTGGGGTCTCAAAGGGGTGCGCATTTTAATTTTTGCCTCCGTGCCACTCAGCTGATTCAAATGATCAAGTCATCATCAAGCTTCAAGTGGTATTTATGTATTCATTTGTGACGCTATCCTTGATATGATCCTGCTGTCGTCACATGCTACACATGCATCTATCCAATGTTATAAGAAATATTATACTTTGTAATCCACAATGACCTTGTGGTGTAAAAGTCTAATGACATTATCTTCCATATTCCTACAGATGCCTTGCAACTGGAGATTTCTTAAACGATTGCCTACAGTTACTGTGTAGGGCACGGCACAGTTGGGTGACCAGGGCCATCTGGGACTGTCTCGTGGGGGATTTCCGGCATCTGTGAAGGCTACCTGTGTCCTGCATAACTTCATGATGATGAACAGGAGGGGACCTGCAGCGCTCCGCCGTGTTCCAGAGGAGAGGTCTGCTGCTCTGCAGGATGTTGCCAGGATGGGGGCCAACAACGCAGCACAGGAGGCAATCTGTGTGCAGGAGACCTTCACCTCCTACTTCTTCACAAAGGATGCTGTTCCCTGGCAACACCATAGACTACACTATGCACAATCAAAGGCTCTTTTAAGAGCCATCCACATTGCAATAAGAGTATTCTTCAATTTACTTAGCTATGTCAACTGCAGTTATTCAATTTCCAGTTTCTCTTCCTTTGATTTCTACTTCGCAGGTGAGGGTGCTGTTTAGGTAGGAGTGGTGTCTGTACAAAAACAAAACAGGCTCTCACCCATTTTGAAAACATTTAGAACAATTAGACACCCTATAAGCCACACCTACACACGTGTCTATTGCTATAAAGAATAGTTAACACACCTCACACAGGCCTTTTTTCAGGTGAATACGTTTTAGAAAAAAATATTGGTGTGTGTTTCTGGAAAAAAAGGCCACTATTGTCTCAAAAGTCCGTTATTATTAACTTTTAAAACAATTGTTAATCAATAAAAGGGGCAATCCGCAGTTAATATAACTTGTGCTTAGTTCAACTGTTGTACCCCATCAGAACCCAAAATATAAGCTTGTTTTGCTCCAATGTTGTAAATGTAAACATACACTGTATAGCCCAAAACATGGATGAAGCTATGACGTTGGATGGTCAGTCATTGCATGCACAGCTCTGTCTTAGAGCGGTTACACTTCTCCAGACAAATCCCACAGCTTTTTACAAAAACAGAGGCAGGGTTCAGCTTTTTTATTGTTTCAACTGTGGACTGTCCCTTTAAAAAACCCAACAACCAATCAATACCAACGTCAATACAAATAGAATCCTACTTTGTCTAACATGAAGATTCACAGAATGAAAGAAAACATATATTACAATCAGTGTAAAAAGTCTGCTAGAAGTGGCCTTCGCTTGTTACACACGGACACTAGTCAATGTTAAACTGGTCTTCCAGTAGTAATTTCAGCCACAGTCAGACTATTGTTCACAAGCGTGTGTGTTATGGTTGGAAATATGAGTCACCATTACTCAGGTACTAAAAGCGTTCTTGACCTAGTGGTGTATTGGAATGGATTCATAAAAGTATAGATCACTTTGTGGCAGCAGTGTCTGTGGGCCGGGGCTAGTTGTGGATCAATTTGTGGCAGGTTTCTCAGCTTGGTCTAGTCACGTGTTTGTGTATGTGGATCACTTTGTGGCATGCGTCTCATCTTGGTCTATTCGCGTTTGTGGATGTGGATCACTCTCTTGCAGTTGGGGCAGCGGTGTTCTACATCCTTACAGGAGTCAACACAGAATGGAATCCAAGAGCATGGCCAGCATCTAGAGAGAGAAGGTATTCAGTGTGTGTATCCATCTCTACAGTGTATGTGTGTTTGAGAGAAAAAATAATGTTTGCCACATGTCTGCATATGGTGTGTGTGCTTGTATAACTCACATGAAGCAGCAGAGGACTCCAAAGATGAGCCAGGTGACCAGTCCAGGGGTGTGTGTGGTCTCTGTCAGAACCTGGACCTGACAGTAGGGACACATCATCTGGCCGGGTACGTCTCTTAGCAGCGGCTGCTGTATCACCACCTGGGTTACTGCAGAGGGAGGAGAATACTGGTTAGAACCACCACCTGGGTTACTGCAGAGGGAGGAGAATACTGGTTAGAACCAGATAGAACTGGTCAGAACAGGATATAACTTCATAGAATTGGACAGGACTAGAAAGAATCCCCACCACCCGGGTTACTGCAGAGGGAGGAGAATACTGGTTAGAACCAGATAGAACAGGACAGAACCACCACCCGGGTTACTGCAGAGGGAGGAGAATACTGGTTAGAACTGGATAGAACTCAATAGAATGGGATAGACGGGATAGAACTGGACAGAACAGAACAGAACCAATTAGAACCTCCAAAAATGGGGTTCTTTGTTCTATATTTCCCGCCCCCACAGAGGGTAGAGGATTAGAAGGGTTGCTAAGGATGGGTGTTGCTATGGCCAGGATATCCAGCCAATGCCTTGTGTGACTACTATTTGGTTCTCGTTTTCCACGGTGTACTGTGAATAATAAAATAAGGAACCGATTGAGGTAGTTTGGTCAGAGAGGAGTTTTCTTCAGTGTGTGTGTGTGACTCACTGCCGGGGGCATTTGTAGGCTGTGCCATGCCCGTGCCATCTTGGAGAGGTGGTGGGTACATGCCGGGTTGGGGAGGTGGTGGGTACATGCCGGGTTGGGGAGGTGGTGGGTACATGCCGGGTTGGGGACCTGATAAGGGATAAATAAATACATCAATACACTGTAATTTATCACAAACCCAGGGATACAGAGTGGTTGGCCAGCAATATGGGAACACAAACCCAGGGATACAGAGTGGTTGGCCAGCATTATGGGAACACAAACCCAGGGATACAGAGTGGTTGGCCAGCATTATGGGAACACAAACCCAGGGATACAGAGTGGTTGGCCAGCATTATGGGAACACAAACCCAGGGATACAGAGTGGTTGGCCAGCATTATGGGAACACAAACCCAGGGATACAGAGTGGTTGGCCAGCATTATGGGGGGACAAACCCAGGGATACAGAGTGGTTGGCCAGCATTATGGGGACACAAACCCAGGGATACAGAGTGGTTGGCCAGCATTATGGGGACACAAACCCAGGGATAGAGAGTGGTTGGCCAGCCCTTAACACTGATGTTCATGACATCTATGGCTATCATAACACACACTTCCAAAATGCTTAATGAAAACACTTTGAAGGGAGTTGCTGTCCAGGAAAATGTTTAATATACATAATACATAAAGAATAAGGTCTGGTTTCTTGAACACGGATGATACCTAGTCCTGGTCTGGAAAGCTCTTCAGAGGGTTCTCCTATGGGGAAAGCCGTAGGAACCCTTTCATGTTCTCGACAGCACCTTATTTTCTATGAGTGTAGGCTTTAACTGTCCCGAAGAGTATCCGTGTAGATCTGATCTCTTACCTCCCTGGAAGCCAGGCTGAGGGGGGTGGGCTGTTCCCCCCCCACTTCCCTGGTAGCCCGCTGGGAAGCCGGGGTAGGGGGGAGCCGACACGTCCTGCGGGGGTCCATACTTGCTCTTCTCCATACTGTCTGGGGTGGGGTTGAGAGAGAGAGAGTGGAAGAGAGTGAGCACAAACACATTGAGCACACCTTGTGAAAATAACACATTTAGAAAACATGTGTCTCTGCCCCCTATCTCTCTCACCTATCTTCTTTCACACACACACACCTTGTTCAAGCTGTTGCCTATAACATTGACACACATCCCTGTATTCAACCTGGCAGGTTTGGTGACATTTCTTTAGGACAAATAACTAGATTGGTGACATTTCATTGGACAAAGACATGGCCTGTAGCCTCTGAATAGTACAAGCCTATAACAACACCACAACTAATGAATGCCACACACCCACTAAATCTATCAGAATAACTCTAGCCCTGGTCTATGTTACTGGTGAATGATTAACAGTTAGAGTTAGATAGAAAACTTTTAAGTGTCAATCCACAATGACACATCAGTTGACAATACAAAATACAGAGGCCGGTCTTTCCTGCAGTCAATGTCCAGAAGTGCCCTCTGTGACCTCATGGCCCTTTCCTGCAGTCAATGTCCAGAAGCGCCCTCTGTGACCTCATGGCCCTTTCCTGCAGTCAATGTCCAGAAGCGCCCTCTGTGACCTCATGGCCCTTTCCTGCAGTCAATGTCCAGAAGCGCCCTCTGTGACCTCATGGCCCTTTCCTGCAGTCAATGTCCAGAAGCGCCCTCTGTGACCTCATGGCCCTTTCCTGCAGTCAATGTCCAGAAGCGCCCTCTGTGACCTGATGGCCCTTTCCTGCAGTCAATGTCCAGAAGCGCCCTCTGTGACCTCATGGCCCTTTCCTGCAGTCAATGTCCAGAAGCGCCCTCTGTGACCTCATGGCCCTTTCCTGCAGTCAATGTCCAGAAGCGCCCTCTGTGACCTCATGGCCCTTTCCTGCAGTCAATGTCCAGAAGCGCCCTCTGTGACCTCATGGCCCTTTCCTGCAGTCAATGTCCAGAAGCGCCCTCTGTGACCTCATGGCCCTTTCCTGCAGTCAATGTCCAGAAGCGCCCTCTGTGACCTCATGGCCCTTTCCTGCAGTCAATGTCCAGAAGCGCCCTCTGTGACCTCATGGCCCTTTCCTGCAGTCAATGTCCAGAAGCGCCCTCTGTGACCTCATGGCCCTTTCCTGCAGTCAATGTCCAGAAGCGCCCTCTGTGACCTCATGGCCCTTTCCTGCAGTCAATGTCCAGAAGCGCCCTCTGTGACCTCATGGCCCTTTCCTGCAGTCAATGTCCAAAAGCGCCCTCTGTGACCTCATGGCCCTTTCCTGCAGTCAATGTCCAGAAGCGCCCTCTGTGACCTCATGGCCCTTTCCTGCAGTCAATGTCCAGAAGCGCCCTCTGTGACCTCATGGCCCTTTCCTGCAGTCAATGTCCAGAAGCGCCCTCTGTGACCTCATGGCCCTTTCCTGCAGTCAATGTCCAGAAGCGCCCTCTGTGACCTCATGGCCCTTTCCTGCAGTCAATGTCCAGAACCGCCCTCTGTGACCTCATGGCCCTTTCCTGCAGTCAATGTCCAGAAGCGCCCTCTGTGACCTCATGGCCCTTTCCTGCAGTCAATGTCCAGAAGCGCCCTCTGTGACCTCATGGCCCTTTCCTGCAGTCAATGTCCAGAAGCGCCCTCTGTGACCTCATGGCCCTTTCCTGCAGTCAATGTCCAGAAGCGCCCTCTGTGACCTCATGGCCCTTTCCTGCAGTCAATGTCCAGAAGCGCCCTCTGTGACCTCATGGCCCTTTCCTGCAGTCAATGTCCAGAAGCGCCCTCTGTGACCTCATGGCCCTTTCCTGCAGTCAATGTCCAGCAGCGCCCTCTGTGACCTCATGGCCCTTTCCTGCAGTCAATGTCCAGCAGCGCCCTCTGTGACCTCATGGCCCTTTCCTGCAGTCAATGTCCAGCAGCGCCCTCTGTGACCTCATGGCCCTTTCCTGCAGTCAATGTCCAGAAGCGCCCTCTGTGACCTCATGGCCCTTTCCTGCAGTCAATGTCCAGAAGCGCCCTCTGTGACCTCATGGCCCTTTCCTGCAGTCAATGTCCAGAAGCGCCCTCTGTGACCTCATGGCCCTTTCCTGCAGTCAATGTCCAGAAGCGCCCTCTGTGACCTCATGGCCCTTTCCTGCAGTCAATGTCCAGAAGCGCCCTCTGTGACCTCATGGCCCTTTCCTGCAGTCAATGTCCAGAAGCGCCCTCTGTGACCTCATGGCCCTTTCCTGCAGTCAATGTCCAGAAGCGCCCTCTGTGACCTCATGGCCCTTTCCTGCAGTCAATGTCCAGAAGCGCCCTCTGTGACCTCATGGCCCTTTCCTGCAGTCAATGTCCAGAAGCGCCCTCTGTGACCTCATGGCCCTTTCCTGCAGTCAATGTCCAGAAGCGCCCTCTGTGACCTCATGGCCCTTTCCTGCAGTCAATGTCCAGAAGCGCCCTCTGTGACCTCATGGCCCTTTCCTGCAGTCAATGTCCAGAAGCGCCCTCTGTGACCTCATGGCCCTTTCCTGCAGTCAATGTCCAGAAGCGCCCTCTGTGACCTCATGGCCCTTTCCTGCAGTCAATGTCCAGAAGCGCCCTCTGTGACCTCATGGCCCTTTCCTGCAGTCAATGTCCAGAAGCGCCCTCTGTGACCTCATGGCCCTTTCCTGCAGTCAATGTCCAGAAGCGCCCTCTGTGACCTCATGGCCCTTTCCTGCAGTCAATGTCCAGAAGCGCCCTCTGTGACCTCATGGCCCTTTCCTGCAGTCAATGTCCAGAAGCGCCCTCTGTGACCTCATGGCCCTTTCCTGCAGTCAATGTCCAGAAGCGCCCTCTGTGACCTCATGGCCCTTTCCTGCAGTCAATGTCCAGAAGCGCCCTCTGTGACCTCATGGCCCTTTCCTGCAGTCAATGTCCAGAAGAGCCCTCTGTGACCTCATGGCCCTTTCCTGCAGTCAATGTCCAGAAGCGCCCTCTGTGACCTCATGGCCCTTTCCTGCAGTCAATGTCCAGAAGCGCCCTCTGTGACCTCATGGCCCTTTCCTGCAGTCAATGTCCAGAAGCGCCCTCTGTGACCTCATGGCCCTTTCCTGCAGTCAATGTCCAGAAGCGCCCTCTGTGACCTCATGGCCCTTTTCTGCAGTCAATGTCCAGAAGCGCCCTCTGTGACCTCATGGCCCTTTCCTGCAGTCAATGTCCAGAAGCGCCCTCTGTGACCTCATGGCCCTTTCCTGCAGTCAATGTCCAGAAGCGCCCTCTGTGACCTCATGGCCCTTTCCTGCAGTCAATGTCCAGAAGCGCCCTCTGTGACCTCATGGCCCTTTCCTGCAGTCAATGTCCAGAAGCGCCCTCTGTGACCTCATGGCCCTTTCCTGCAGTCAATGTCCAGAAGCGCCCTCTGTGACCTCATGGCCCTTTCCTGCAGTCAATGTCCAGCAGCGCCCTCTGTGACCTCATGGCCCTTTCCTGCAGTCAATGTCCAGAAGCGCCCTCTGTGACCTCATGGCCCTTTCCTGCAGTCAATGTCCAGAAGCGCCCTCTGTGACCTCATGGCCCTTTCCTGCAGTCAATGTCCAGAAGCGCCCTCTGTGACCTCATGGCCCTTTCCTGCAGTCAATGTCCAGAAGCGCCCTCTGTGACCTCATGGCCCTTTCCTGCAGTCAATGTCCAGAAGCGCCCTCTGTGACCTCATGGGTGGAATGTTTTTCATATTTTACATAATTGTATCATTTGTAATGTGTTTTCTTTTTTTTTTGCGACAAAAATCCAGTGTTTCTATGTCAAACAGTTTTGTTATGTTTCAGTCTTCTGTGATGTATATATAAAGTGTAATATTGGGATGCAAACTCAAAACTGAATACATTTCAACTCTATACCTGACATGGTACAGGTGTCTTCTTTTTATAAGCCCATAACCATGTGTGTGAGGTGTATACTTTGGTTTCAAAGTAGATTTGTTAAAGACTACCAAAAATCACACACTGCAGTAAAAGGTTCCAAGCCATATTATGGACTCCTCAGATAGTGTTGAGACATTACTCAGTCACAGGCAAACACAGTGCAGTATGTCATCTGGAATCAGCTATAATACACAGTGCAGTATGTCATCTGGAATCAGCTATAATACACAATACAGTATGTCATCTGGAATCAGCTCTAATACACAGTACAGTATCTCATCTGGAATCAGCTGTATTACACAGTACAATATGTCATCTGGAATCAGCTATATTACATCCCATCATCTATACATCATTGATCTACGTGGTCTCCTTTGGGAAACAGGTCTTCTGATCCCAATAGGACTTCCTGGTTCAATAAATAAATACACTTTCTAACCTCCTGATTCATTCTAACCTCAGGCTTATCAATAACCTTTACTTACAGTAACCAGGTCAGTCGTTAAAAACAAACTATTATAAGGAAATGCATAGATTATACTACAGCGCTATACATACAGTGCATTCGGGAAGTATTCAGACCCCTTGACTTTTTCCACATTTTGTTACGTTACAGCCTTATTCTAAAATGGATTAAATAAATAAAAATCCTAAATCTACACACAATACAACATAATGACATCACAATACCCCATAATGACATCACAATACCCCATAATGGCATCACAATACCCCATAATGACAAAGCAAAAACAGGTTCTTAAAAATGTTTTCAAATGTTTACAAAACAGAAATACCTTATTTACATAAGTATTCAGACCCTTTGCTATGAAATTTACTCTAAATTGAGCTCAGGTGCATCCTGTTTCCATTGATCATCTTTGAAATGTTTCTACAACTTGGAGTTCACCTGTGGTAAATTCAATTGATTGGACATAGTTTGGAAAGGCACACACCTGTCTAAATAAGGTTTCACAGTTGACAGTGCATGTCACAGCAAAAACCAAGCCATGAGTTCGAAGGAATTGTCCGTAGAGCTCCGAGACAGGATTGTGTCGAGGCACAGATCTGGGGAAGGGTACCAAAAAATATGCAGCATTGAAGGTCCCCAAGAACACAGTGGCCTCCATCATTCTTAAATGAAATAAACTAAATAACAAAAAAATAAACAAATAAACAAAAAACTTAGTAACTCCGCCAGAGTCTCTTGGTTCACTTTTGCCGGTCCCAAGCCCGGATAAAGGAGGGTTGGAATTGTGACATAAAAAAAAACAAGAATCGACAGAAGAAAGTTCATTAGTGGTTCTAAACATATTTAGGGTGTTTTTTTACTTGCATTTTGTCTCTCCCACGACTTTATTCCTCTCTCCTACAGCGTCCGTCACAATTACATGGCCAATTATGCAAAGACGTCATTTACCGATTTCTAGCGACTTTTAGGACAGCCAATAGCTACTTTCCTTATTGATGAGGTGGCAACACTGTTTGAACGAGCCTGTCTTTACAGAATCTGCGGTCGCGAGTAGATGAGCTTGTTTTGAGATCAAAAGTGAGAGATGCACGTAGCAACGTGTGGACATTTGTTCATATCCTTTGCTAGTTAGTGAGTTATTAGCCCAGTTATAGATCATTTGTAATCCTCAATGGGGGAGTGTAGTTTCCTACAAGACACAACACGTGTGCATTTCTAAACATCTTTGAAAAGTGATTCAGCTAAAGAGCTTTTTTTGTGTTAAAGGGGCAGTGTTGTATTTTGTTGTATTTGTCTGATTTTCTGTAATAATGGTATGGGAATAAAACGATTTCTTGCATCAAACAACTCAACAACATTTTCAGTCTCCTCCTTGTCTGAAGGACAAGTGGATAAACAGGTTCATGTCAAGCCCTGAATGTGTTTTTCAAACGTCTCATAGAATGTAGGCCAACATTGAACACCACACATTGGCTGCTACTGTAGGCTGAATGATAGAACAGCTATTTCCATGTTAAAATGTTATGGGATGCATTTTCCCCATTGTTTTTGATGGTAGGCCCCTCTGGTAGTCCTACATTATGACCAAATAGTAGTCTACTTGATTGATCACTGTTAAAAATAGGGGGGCAACATTGGTTTTAGAAGTGGGGGGGACATAATTGTATTATTTTTATCCACTCGGATAAACACTCCAAACAACCTACCTGACCGCTCGGAGGCGTCCGCATGGTCCTAAAGCACACCGTTGCCTCGTTTTGTATCACATTTCAATGATAAAACTGGGGGGGACTTAATGGAATTTCAGAATGTGGGGGGACATGTCCCTAGTAAAGTTGAGCCCCTGGTTAAAAATAACTTCAGCAGACCTGAAATTTGCTCATTGATGAAAATATTTGAGGGAACAGCCCTGGTCAACAGTAGTACTCTACCCTATGGGCCCTGGTCAACAGTAGTACACTACCCTATGGGCCCTGGTCGACAGTAGTACACTACCCTATGGGCCCTGGTCGACAGTAGTACACTACCCTATGGGCCCTGGTCAACAGTAGTACTCTACCCTATGGGCCCTGGTCGACAGTAGTACTCTACCCTATGGGCCCTGGTCGACAGTAGTACTCTACCCTATGGGCCCTGGTCGACAGTAGTACACTACCCTATGGGCCCTGGTCGACAGTAGTACTCTACCCTATGGGCCCTGGTCAACAGTAGTACACTACCCTATGGTCCCTGGTCAACAGTAGTACACTACCCTCTGGGCCCTGGTCAACAGTAGTACACTACCCTATGGTCCCTGGTCGACAGTAGTACACTACCCTATGGGCCCTGGTCAACAGTAGTACACTACCCTATGGGCCCTGGTCAACAGTAGTACACTACCCTATGGGCCCTGGTCAACAGTAGTACACTACCCTATGGGCCCTGGTCAACAGGTTAATTAGAATTGAAGACACCCAATTCAGGAACTTTTTAAATTAGTAGCTTCTCCTCTTCCATTTATTGAGAAGTCATTGAATATAGATTTTTTCAGATTACTTCCTGAACTGAAGGATCTCAATTCGCATTGACCCCAAACCTGACCTTTACTATACCCATTTACCATGGGCAGGAACCATAACTCTCACACCCTAATCAGTTAAACATTTTCACAAGGATTTATTTTAATTTCCTTAATCCAACATCCCACAGAACAGCTGGACTTTTCCCCATAAATTATATCATGGTTTGGTTAGCTATCAAATTCACTGATGTGTGAAGTACAGTTTGCCACTGTCTACATCTAACAGCGCTGTCTGTGTGTACACATCTAACAGCGCTGTCTGTGTGTACACATCTAACAGAGCTGTCTGTGTGTACACATCTAACAGCGCTGTCTGTGTGTACACATCTAACAGCGCTGTCTGTGTGTACACATCTAACAGCGCTGTCTGTGTGTACACATCTAACAGCGCTGTCTGTGTGTACACATCTAACAGAGCTGTCTGTGTGTACACATCTAACAGCGCTGTCTGTGTGTACACATCTAACAGCGCTGTCTGTGTGTACACATCTAACAGCGCTGTCTGTGTGTACACATCTAACAGCGCTGTCTGTGTGTACACATCTAACAGAGCTGTCTGTGTGTACACATCTAACAGAGATGTCTGTGTGTACACATCTAACAGAGATGTCTGTGTGTACACATCTAACAGAGATGTCTGTGTTAGAAGGTAGGGTGACTGGTGCTGTGTTTTCTCTAAACCGATTTAAAAACACCCCTCTTCTAACAAGTATTTTCTTTCTCACGTAGCAACACACACAAAACAAACAGATATTCCTAGTCATACACACAACTCTTTCATATTTTATTATATCCTCCAAAGAAGCACTCTGAAATCCCCCAACTCAGAGCACCATTTCCCAGCCACCAGCAGAGCAACAGACCCTTACCTTTTTGGAGCCCTGGAGGAGAGGAGGTACTGTGGACTGGAGTCCTGGAGGAGACGACTGTGTGGAGCTAAAGATCAGAGCTGCTACTCCCTCGAGACAGTGAGAAAGTGAACCAGGTAGGAAAGAGAGTGAGAACGAGCGCACACACAGAGGGGAGGAGTGAGGCAGATGAGGTAACAACGTATTCAAACAGGAAATTCCACTCACACCAGGGGCATTTCCCAAATGACATTGAGCCCTGGTCAAATGTAGTGCACTACCGTATCTAGGGAACATGGTGTCATTTGGGACACAGGCCTGAAGACACTGATTCCCATCAATAGACCAGAGACCTCTGACTCACTAAAGGGTTTTAAATTGAAGAGGTGGAGGGGTGTGAATATGCTGTGTGTGTGAGAGAGAGAAGGGTGTTAAACGTTAATGTGTTATTGTTCTCGATTATCAACATTGCTGTGGTTGTTGGTGAGATGAGTAACCTTCAGTTAGACTATTAGAACGTAACGCAGACCAGACAGTCATTACTTTACTAACATTGGTCCATTGGTGTTTGGAAAAAAAGGTAATTAGAGCACCTAACATAGGCCTATTTTCAGGTGAATACATTTTAGAAAAGTGTGTGTGTTCATCCATCCACCATTCGTTGTTTCCTGAGAATGTATACTGAAGAAAAATATAAACGTAACATGCAACCATTTCAACAGTTTTACTGAGTTACAGGAAATCAGTCAATTGAAATAAATGTATTAGGCTCTAATCTATGGACTTCATATGACTGGGCAGGGGCGCAGCCATAGACGGGCCTGGAAGAGCATAGGCCCACCCACTTGGGAGCCAGGCCCAGCCAATCAGAATGATTTGTTCCCCCACAAAAGGTCTTTATTACAGACAGAAATAGTCCTCAATTTCATCAGCTGTCTGGGTGGCTGGTCTTAGACGATCCTGCAGGTGAAGAACCCAGATGTGGAGGTCCTGGTCTGGCGTGGTTATTCAACATTCTGCCATGTTGTCTAAAACAATGTTGGAGGTGGCTTATGGTAGAGAAATTAACATTAAATTCTCTGGCAACAGCTCTGGTGGACATTCCTTCAGTCAGCATGCCAATGCTCCTTCAAAACTTGAGACATCTGTGGCATTGCACACTTTAGAGTGGCCTCCCGCCCACATACACTTGTATACCCCCTACGGCTTGGCTACTGCGGGGTACCGTTCAGAGGAATGGCAGCCCGGAGGAATGGCACTTCAAGCATTTCTCTACCCTTCACCAGGTGGTTACAGACTGAAACAACGCAAAGAGGATTCGCCATGAGTCCAAAACACTGGATACGGAGACCGAGGCCGGGACTCTGCGCACCCAAGCTGAGGGGACGCGGCACCTGGGAGAGAGACTGCAGCATATCCACTTCTGGAAGTCGGAGCTGCAGCGGCACATCAAGAAGCTGGTGGCCGAGACAGACCTCCTGCAGCAGAAGAGGAGGCTGTTGAAGGCGCTGGACGCCACCGAGATCCCGTTCGCCATCGCCACGGATAACCTAACCTGTCGGGACGGCGACCGCGTAGAAGAAGAGCTGCTGATGATACAAAAATAACATCGACTTGTCTTTGCTCTAGTTCACCTAAATACTTGTATCATTATTAAATGTTGCCTAGACGTTATTTCACTAGAAACCAATCTGAAAATAAGGTGATGGTTGTGTTTGTGTACCGCAGGAGGTGGACTTGATCAGGAGCATCCAGGCTCTGTTGAAGAGAACGCTGAGTCAGGCTGTCAATCAAATCAAGTGAGTGTCACAATGAAACAATAAGGGGGTTTATTTATCAAAACTTGGCTGATACAAATTACGACAAGCAAATAAACCAAAGTGCTTTAAAATATACCAAGGGCTAAATGACTTGAAAAACGAACTGTCCTGTAAAGTATTAACGTTAAAAAGAACTACGCTATAACGTGCAGGAACAGAACGTACATAAACCAAAAATCAACTCGCTGATGGGACGTTCCATTATAAGGGGAGTGGCCAGCTCCAAGGCAAGTCTGCAAACCGTCAAGTTTTACATTTCTACAATAATGATAACGTTAAATATAAGCATTATTTCATCAACAGTATACAATATCAATGTATAACTGTACTTCGCTATTTTAAACTCGTCAAAGGGAAAAAGAGTTCCACCGGGGTGAAGAGACGGTGGGCATTTCCCAACGCCCTTCCGGAACCGTATTTTAACCCTGGGATTCAGGTCGGACCTCCTTTATCAGCACACCGTGGCACCCATCACTGCTGAGGAATAGACGTAAACAAGACATTACTTTGAACTGTGACTATTTACTTGAGAATGATAATGGTTAAATTATAACAATGACTGTTACCACGTAAACTATGAGGCGTGCACGCAACATATAAAACAATGATAGCAAATGTCAAACTGTATTTCTGCAATACAGTTACGTATGGGATATAAGAAACAAAAGCTGTGTGTCGCGTCGTCATTTATATTATGTTTATAGTGCAAATTGAGTAATAACGTGCATAAAATTAAAAGGATATTTGTTATGGCCTGTGTACACTTGCACGCGGTAAACTACCGCGTGGCTAGCTTGTGGGCATGCTGGCAGCAGCAGTTCTGTTGTGCAACAAAGATCTGGTTATTAAATGGGTAAATAGTTCAATCTATTCTCCATTAACAGTTAAGTAGTGTGCTCTAACCCGCTCTGGTGACAAACGTCGCTGCCCTGTTTCCAATCGTCCACATTGCTGCTGGGAGAATCTATTCAAGTAAGTAAATACACTTTGGGAAAAAGACTTTACCCGTGTTCGAATAACATACTGTATACTACATACTTAATGAGTGTATATACTATTAGTTAATTTTAGGAAACTGTAAACGAACGGTATCCTTCCAATTTGGAAGTTAATTCTGATTCTGTTACTATGCAACTTCTTGTTAATAAAACAAATGACAAGACCTTAAGACAATGTCCATTAGGAACGCTCAACGACTATACCGCCAAACTAAGAATGACGTGAATAATCAAGTCAATAGGTTGCGTATGTAAATTCACTCTCTACTCCGATTTCAGTGTAACCGATGTGAAATGGCTGGTTAGTGGTGGTGCTAATAGCGTTTCAATCGGCGACCTCGCGCTGAGACCTTTTGTCTCGACGCGATGGGCAACGACGCTTCGAGGGTGATGTGTGCAGAGGGTCCCTGGTTCGAGCCCGGGTAGGGGCGAGGGGACGGACGAAAGTTATACTGTTACAAGAGCATCGCGCCATAGATGAGGGCGAGTAAATGAAGTAGCTAGCCAATGTTAGCTTGGGTGCTTGACTGCCATTGTGAGTCCAGTGTGCGCTCTGACTACTTCAAGAGCAAAATGCAATTTACGAACACACAGTTGGGTAGTTAGATAGCATATAAGTTAGTTAATATACTGGCAAGTTCGATGTATTAGTAGCCCAACTAACGGGTAACATACCAGCACATAGTGCTGTATTGTATACTATGCGGTTGGTAAGAATAGCGTAGCTAACAAATCGTCTGGCCACATAATGTGTAACCTTATTTGAAAATTAATTACTGTATTACATTGCTCGACATTTCTTTAACATTTGCCATAATTAATTAAAGCAATGAATTCGTCTCTTTTCTCGTCGGACTTCGCCCGCATATTTTCCGCCATTTTGTTCAAATCTGAAAACGTTGGAGCCTATTTTCTGAAGAACTGCATTATGGGCCATAAAAGCACGGAAGTGTCCACTGCTTGTGTACTTTGTATTTTGGTTAATGAAGTACGAAATGCGGGAACTTTTGGTAGACTAACTATACCCATACTATGACCAATAAGCGTGCTACAGTCAATTTACACAGTTTATGTATTATTAGCGAACTAGCTACAGTGTAATTTAACTCAACTGAACTGCTAACGTAGCTAGCTATCTAACCAACTTTACATACTGCATAGCTAGCTAACTGAATTAAATATCACCAGTTACCTAACTTCATAATGGCTAGCTATCTTGATGTAATTGTAAAACAAACTCCAAATGCATTTGTAGGTAGCTAGCTAACAGCCATGGAAGAGAGTGAAAGGATAGCTGCTCCAACTGTCAAATAAGGTAGAGTAGGCTATTCTGGATAGGGCAGGTACTGTTGTGTAGTTCCACTCCATAGTAAGAAGTGAGGACGGAGAGAATCGTAACATAATATTCAGTGCAGTCTAATTTTAGTATAATGAAGTCTGTTTTCTGTCCTCAGATACAGAGCTGTGAAACCCTGTCTGCAGATGAAGAGCAATGGTTCCCAGTCCTGTTCCTGGGGTCTCAAAGGGGTGCGCATTTTAATTTTTGCCTCCGTGCCACTCATCTGATTCAAATTATCAAGTCATCATCAAGCTTCAAGTGGTATTTATGTATTCATTTGTGACGCTATCCTTGATATGATCCTGCTGTCGTCACATGCTACACATGCATCTATCCAATGTTATAAGAAATATTATACTTTGTAATCCACAATGACCTTGTGGTGTAAAAGTCTAATGACATTATCTTCCATATTCCTACAGATGCCTTGCAACTGGAGATTTCTTAAACGATTGCCTACAGTTACTGTGTAGGGCACGGCACAGTTGGGTGACCAGGGCCATCTGGGACTGTCTCGTGGGGGATTTCAGGCATCTGTGAAGGCTACCTGTGTCCTGCATAACTTCATGATGATGAACAGGAGGGGACCTGCAGCGCTCCGCCGTGTTCCAGAGGAGAGGTCTGCTGCTCTGCAGGATGTTGCCAGGATGGGGGCCAACAACGCAGCACAGGAGGCAATCCGTGTGCAGGAGACCTTCACCTCCTACTTCTTCACAAAGGATTCTGTTCCCTGGCAACACCACAGACTACACTATGCACAACCAAAGGCTCTTTTAAGAGCCATCCACATTGCAATAAGAGTATTCTTCCATTTACTCAGCTATGTCAACTGCAGTTATTAATTTCAGTTTCTGTTCCTGTGAGTTCTACTTCACAGGTGAGGGTGCTGTTTAGGTAGGTGTGGTGTCTGTACAAATACAAAACAGGCTCTTTTAAGAGTCACTCATATTGAAAACATTTAGAACAATTAGACACCCTATAAGCCACACCTACACATTTGTCTATCAATCTGATTTATGTGTTGTGTAGTAAGCAGGCTCCGGTGTATAACTGGCTCCTTCCACCTTCAAAGAATAGACAAGAGGACAAACCATGGAGAATAGTAAGACACTTCATTATTTATATAACTACGCTAAATTGTTTGTACTCAAGTGTCTGCCTCACCCGCTGTTCAGATAACCTTCGGGCCCAAGGCTGGTTAGGAGACACCTCTAGAGACACTTATGTAAAACATTTCACATTCTCTACTGGTTGAAGTCTCTCATTTGATGAAATACCACACCTATCCTGTCCTCAGATGAGTGCAGATAAAGGAAATTAGATAGATGAACCTATTTACATGATGCAAAGGAAGTGTAATGTTTTTTTTTTTAAATTCTGTTTCTGTATATATGAATTACAAATAAGCCCTTTAACTAGTTAAATCATGTTTATAGTCTATTTGTTACTATGTGTAACCATTGATGTCCCAGGACCAAGATTGGTAAACACTTGAAGTGTATAATTGTAATACATACATGCAGACACGGCATCATTCAAAGACTGCCCGTTTGATACTCCTGGTATTGGATATGACTGAAAAAGAATCTCAGACATTCATACCAGAACCGCACCTTTATTTACCAAGGTAGAGTACATGATCAGTGGAAATATTAAATGTACAGGCTACAATGTGGGGATCTCATGCTACATGTATATACGACTTGCATCCGTGGCACAAAGTTAGATTATATTCTACTCAATCCATAGGCTTCATTGATGCCAGTCAGACTGTTTTGAAGTTGATACAACCGGCTATGATAGCTTAAGTTCATATCTAGGTTCTGAACTAATATGTATCCAAAACGTTTGGGTCCATACACAGATCTGCTAGACAGCTACACATCCATAGGTATTCAGGGATTTTATCCTCCACTGCACAATAAACAGTGCCTTGCGAAAGTATTCGGCCCCCTTGAACTTTGCGACCTTTTGCCACATTTCAGGCTTCAAACATAAAGATATAAAACTGTATTTTTTTGTGAAGAATCAACAACAAGTGGGACACAATCATGAAGTGGAACGACATTTATTGGATATTTCAAACTTTTTTAACAAATCAAAAACTGAAAAATTGGGCGTGCAAAATTATTCAGCCCCCTTAAGTTAATACTTTGTAGCGCCACCTTTTGCTGCGATTACAGCTGTAAGTCGCTTGGGGTATGTCTCTATCAGTTTTGCACATCGAGAGACTGACATTTCTTCCCATTCCTCCTTGCAAAACAGCTCGAGCTCAGTGAGGTTGGATGGAGAGCATTTGTGAACAGCAGTTTTCAGTTCATTCCACAGATTCTTGATTGGATTCAGGTCTGGACTTTGACTTGGCCATTCTAACACCTGGATATGTTTATTATTGAACCATTCCATTGTAGATTTTGCGTTATGTTTTGGATCATTGTCTTGTTGGAAGATAAATCTCCGTCCCAGTCTCAGGTCTTTTGCAGACTCCATCAGGTTTTCTTCCAGAATGGTCCTGTATTTGACACCATCCATCTTCCCATCAATTTTAACCATCTTCCCTGTCCCTGCTGAAGAAAAGCAGGCCCAAACCATGATGCTGCCACCACCGTGTTTGACAGTGGGGATGGTGTGTTCAGCTGTGTTGTTTTTACGCCAAACATAACGTTTTGCATTGTTGCCAAAAAGTTCAATTTTGGTTTCATCTGACCAGAGCACCTTCTTCCACATGTTTGGTGTGTCTCCCAGGTGGCTTGTGGCAAACTTTAAACAATTTTTATGGATATCTTTAAGAAATGGCTTTCTTCTTGCCACTCTTCCATAAGGCCAGATTTGTGCAATATACGACTGACTGATTGTTGTCCTATGGGCAGAGTCTCCCACCTCAGCTGTAGATCTCTGCAGTTCATCCAGAGTGATCATGGGCCTCTTGGCTGCATCTCTGATCAGTCTTCTCCTTGTATGAGCTGAAAGTTTAGAGGGACGGCCAGGTCTTGGTAGATTTGCAGTGGTCTGATACTCCTTCTGTAACAGTATATTTTTAAACCGTCCCCTCGCCCATACCCGGGCGCGAACCAGGGACCTTCTGCACACATCAACAGTCACCCTCGAAGCATCGTTACCCATCGCTCCACAAAAGCCGCGGCCCTTGCAAAGCAAGGGGAACTACTACTTCAAGGTCTCAGAGCAAGTGACGTCACTGATTGAAACGCTATTTAGCGCCCACGCTAACTAAGCTAGCCGTTTCACATCCGTTACACTTCCATTTCAATATTATCGCTTGCACAGTGCTCCTTGGGATGTTTAAAGCTTGGGAAATCTTTTTGTATCCAAATCCGGCTTTAAACTTCTTCACAACAGTATCTCGGACCTGTCTGGTGTGTTCCTTGTTCTTCATGATGCTCTCTGCGCTTTTAACGGACCTCTGAGACTATCACAGTGCAGGTGCATTTATACGGAGACTTGATTACACACAGGTGGATTGTAATTTATCATCATTAGTCATTTAGGTCAACATTGGATCATTCAGAGATCCTCACTGAACTTCTGGAGAGAGTTTGCTGCACTGAAAGTAAAGGGGCTGAATAATTTTGCACGCCCAATTTTTCAGATTTTGATTTGTTAAAAAAGTTTGAAATATCCAATAAATGTCGTTCCACTTCATGATTGTGTCCCACTTGTTGTTGATTCTTCACAAAAAAATACAGTTTTATTTCTTATGTTTGAAGCCTGAAATGTGGCAAAAGGTCGCAAAGTTCAAGGGGGGCGAATACTTTCGCAAGGCACTGCAGCTAGTTACGTTATCCACAAGGCAAGCTTACAATGTTACGTTATCCACAAGGCAAGCTTACACAATTGTACATTAAATTCGCAGTAAATGCTTTACCTAGCTGATTCTTTACATCCACTGTTTCACAAGACGACAGGCTGGTTGTTTCAGGAGTCCCTAAAACAAACACGAATTACAATTTCATATTCATGTCAAAACACCCATAAAGCTAGCTAGCTGGCTACTGTTAGCTAGTCAGAAAGCTTGCTAAATCGCCATTTTCGCAAATTGACTTTATGATAAAACATATGCATAATCGTTTGTCTCTACATTAACTAGCATGTTCCTGTCAACTATGTTTTGCATGAATCGTTATGACGTTATAATCCCGTATATTTGCTTCTATCCTGGTATTTCTGTCCGCCATCTTTGCAGCAGCTGAGCCGGGTTGCAGCCTATTCATTTAGGTACCAAACAGGAAAATGGACTGCCTCAGGTTGTCCAATAAGAAACGCTCGTTTTCGTTTTCCAGTGCAAATTGTTTGCCTACGTTTTGCTCCTGTGTGCACTAATGAATACGGATCCTGCTATGGTAACAATGTCCTTTTTTTGTCTTATGGCGCCCCTTACTGTCTGTAATACGTAGCTACTCACCCGCAAAGCATGCAAAGGAAAAACCAAGGAGGCCGAGATGTGAAAAGTGCTAACAGGTGATAAGCAGCACTGATGTTTAGGCATAGAAGCCCAAACGTATTCTCCTTTTTTATTCTTCACATTTGATCACTTTGCATCAAGGCTGACACACAGTACCACCCCAACTCAGACAACCTACAGGACCAGTGAGTAGCTGTATTCTGCCCAACCAAGCAAAAAGGCAGTAACTGCTCATTTGTTCGAAAATGAGTTAATGTCATTTTTGCTACATTAAATACATGCTTAATCATGTGGACAAGTATCCTGCCTCTATTGTGTTCTGGATAAAATTGGGGGTATGTTATTTTGCTTGGTAGGGTAGTATTATACACACACACAACCATACGCACGGATGTATTATACTCACAAACACAGACACACACACTCTCTTTCTGTTTTAAATACATATTTTATAGCATGTCTGAGTGCATACAATTATTGACAATGAAGTAAAAATGTATGCTTTTAAAATGTTTCTTATCTATACACACCATATTTACCACAAATGTAACACGATACATTTGCAATTCTAACAAGCTCCTTGGTATGTGACGATGCTTTTATTCAGCTCAGCTTTTTCCTTCAGTTCCTGAAAGTCCTGTTGAAAGTTGTTGAGCTGGGTCTGAGAGCCTTGGACCATGACGGTACCGGTGTGATAAAGATTCACTGTAATAACAACCTTTAAGGGACTGTCATCGACATACACTTTGACCTGTACGGCATAGTTGATGTCGCTCTCTTTAGTGTTGGGGTAGGTTTGGCGCAGGGCCCTACGCCAGGCTGCGGGGTGCGCTGTGTAGAAAACATAGTTGGTTTTGACTCTGTTCTTCAGTGCTTTTTTGTAATCCACTATCAGAGTCTCAGGATGTTTCCTCAAGAATTCTCCCTTGTGATGTTTCCTAGCCTCAGAATCCATACCTTCAGGGTATGGGATTTCAGTCCTGGGCAATCTGAGTAATTTTGTCCCTCTGTCCTAATGTTGCCTGTTGAACATCCAAAACATGCAGAGATCAGAATGCTGAAAACAGAAGTACTAACTTAGTCTCAATCCTAAAGTGCATAAAGCTCATTACAAGTGCCAACAACTGGGTGACACATAGCCTAGAGGTTAAGAGCACTGGCCCTATAATCTGAAATAGTCTGCCGTTCTGCCCTTGAGCAAGGCAGTTAACCCCCAACAACAACTGCTTCCCAGTCGCCGTGGACGTCGATGAAGGAGTTGGGTTAAATGCAGTTGAATAAATTCAGTTGTGAAACTGACTATGTATCGCCTTTCCCCTTTCTCAGCCAAGGTTTATTATTATTATCGTCGTCCACTACAGAAACCAAAACTAACCATGAAAAAAATACAAGATATCATTCTCTTACCAGGAAAATGATGATTCAAATCGCCAAAAATCGCTGCGACTGGCAGCATGTGATTCCAACAGACGAGGTTCCTTCTGCATTTTTCAAAAAGTACAAACGCTAAATACTGTAACAGCATTGGATGGCGCCGACACGTGTCTTCCGGCGGTGTTTTGAGCGGGTGCGTATCACATGAAGATGATGCATCTTGAAAGTGACCAGTGTTTTCCATGTTATTATCATGTAATGTATCTCACGTCCCTATTCATACACAACGAACAACTACTACTACTACACATGTCTACTACTACACAGTATTTGTGTTTACTGCGTCTGCCAGATCAGAGGCAGTAGGGGGGGTGGGGGTGGTTTCTTCCCCATCAGGGCACTTTGGGATGTGGCGTGTGCGTGAGTAGAGAGAGAGTGACTGATGGAGACAGTTATAGTTGGGTGGGCCGTTCGTAATACTGTAGGTGGCATGTGCTTCAGGACATGCTTACAGAGAATGCTGCAAGCGGACCTGCTGTTGCCACACACACCAATTCACCATCCCTACTACACACACACACACACACACCAATTCACCATCCCTACTACACACACACACACACCAATTCACCATCCCTACTACACACACACACACACACACACACACTAATTCAACATCCCTACTACACACACACACACCAGTGACCATCACTACTAGCCATTTCCCAGAGGATATTATAATCTGGTTGTCAATCTTTACCAGGGTTAGTTAGAATTAAAGACACAATTCAGGAAGTGATTTTTAAATGAAAAGCTTCTCCTCTTTCATTTATTTAGAAGTAATCTTGAACTAACTGACTTTAATTTGAAATGACCCCAACCTTGAACTTTACTATACCCATTTACAATGGGCAGAAACCCAAACTCACACATCCCAGTCAGTTAAACATTTACGGAAGGCTAGATTTTAATTTCCTTAATCCAACATCCCACAGAACAGCTGGACATTTCCCCATAAATTATATCAGGGTTTGGTTAGCTATCAAATTCACTGTGTGTACACATCTAACAGCGCTGTCTGTGTGTACACATCTAACAGCGCTGTCTGTGTGTACACATCTAAATGAGCTGTCTGTGTGTACACATCTAACAGCGCTGTCTGTGTGTACACGTCTAACAGAGCTGTCTGTGTACACATCTAACAGAGCTGTCTGTGTACACATCTAACAACGCTGTCTGTGTGTACACATCTAACAGCGCTGTCTGTGTGTACACATCTAAATGAGCTGTCTGTGTGTACACATCTAACAGCGCTGTCTGTGTGTACACGTCTAACAGAGCTGTCTGTGTACACATCTAACAGAGCTGTCTGTGTACACATCTAACAACGCTGTCTGTGTGTACACATCTAACAGAGCTGTCTGTGTGTACACATCTAACATATGTCTGCGTTAGAAGGTAGGGTGACTGGTGCTGTGTTTTCTCTAATCCGATTTAAAAACACCCCTCTTCTAACAAGTCTTTTCTTTCTCACGTAGCAACACACACAAAACAAACACAGATATTCCTAGTCATACACACAACTCTTTCATATTTTATTATATCCTCCAAAGAAGCACTCTGAAACCCCCCAACTCAGAGCACCATTTCTCAGCCACGAGCAGAGCAACAGCCCCTTACTTTTTTGGAGTCCTGGAAGAGACGAGGTACTGTGGACTGGAGTCCTGGAGGAGACGATGTACTGTGGACTGGAGTCCTGGAGGAGACGAGGTACTGTGGACTGGAGTCCTGGAGGAGACGAGGTACTGTGGACTGGAGTCCTGGAGGAGACGAGGTACTGTGGACTGGAGTCCTGGAGGAGACGAGGTACTGTGGACTGGAGTCCTGGAGGAGACGAGGTACTGTGGACTGGAGTCCTGGAGGAGACGAGGTACTGTGGACTGGAGTCCTGGAGGAGACGAGGTACTGTGGACTGGAGTCCTGGAGGAGACGAGGTACTGTGGACTGGAGTCCTGGAGGAGACGAGGTACTGTGGACTGGAGCCCTGGAGGAGACGAGGTACTGTGGACTGGAGCCCTGGAGGAGACGAGGTACTGTGGACTGGAGTCCTGGAGGAGACGAGGTACTGTGGACTGGAGTCCTGGAGGAGACGAGGTACTGTGGACTGGAGCCCTGGAGGAGACTGGGTACTGTGGACTGGAGCCCTGGAGGAGACGAGGTACTGTGGACTGGAGTCCTGGAGGAGACGAGGTACTGTGGACTGGAGCCCTGGAGGAGACTGGGTACTGTGGACTGGAGTCCTGGAGGAGACGAGGTACTGTGGACTGGAGCCCTGGAGGAGACGAGGTACTGTGGACTGGAGTCCTGGAGGAGACGAGGTACTGTGGACTGGAGCCCTGGAGGAGACGAGGTACTGTGGACTGGAGTCCTGGAGGAGACGAGGTACTGTGGACTGGAGTCCTGGAGGAGACGAGGTACTGTGGACTGGAGTCCTGGAGGAGACGAGGTACTGTGGACTGGAGTCCTGGAGGAGACGAGGTACTGTGGACTGGAGCCCTGGAGGAGACGAGGTACTGTGGACTGGAGCCCTGGAGGAGACGAGGTACTGCGGACTGTGTGGAGCTAAAGAGAGAGAGAAGGCCTACATCCCGCACCTAGATCTTCTGCACATATTCTGTCAGATCTGGGCCCTGACAGACCTGGGCCCTGACAGATCTGGGCCCTGACAGATCTGGACCCTGACAGACCTGGGCCCTGATAGACCTGGGCCCTGACAGATCTGGGCCCTGACAGATCTGGGCCCTGACAGATCTGGGCCCTGACAGTTCTGGGCCCTGACAGACCTGGGCCCTGACAGACCTGGGCCCTGACAGACCTGGGCCCTGACAGAGCTGGGCCCTGACAGTAAACATCAGTAAGATAAAAAATAATGTTGTTCCAAAAAATGTCCAGTTGCCAGGACCACAAATATAAATTCCATCTAGACACCATTGCCCTAGAGCACACAAAAAACTATACATCCCTCGGCCTAAACAAAGCTGTGAACGATCTGAGAGACAAGGCAAGAAGCTCCTTCTATGCCATCAAAAGGAACATACAATTTGACATACCAATTAGGATCTGGCTAAGAATACTTAAACCAGTCATAAAACCCATTGCCCTTTATGGTTGTGAGGTCTGGGGTCCGCTCACCAACCAAGAATTCACAAAATGGGACAAACACCAAATTGAGAGGCTGCATGCAGAATTCTGCAAAAATATCCTCTGTGCACACTGCCCACAAAATGAGGTGGAAACTGAGCTGCACTTCCTAACCTCCTGCCCAATGTATGAGCAAATTAGAGACACATATTTCCCTCAGATTACACAGACCCACAAAGAATTCGAAAAACAAACCCAAATTTGATAAACTCCCATATCTATTGGATGAAATACAACAGTGTGCCATCACAGCAGCAAGATTTGTGACCAGTTGCCACGAGAAAAGGGCAACCAGTGAAGAACAAGCACCATTGTAAAAACAACACATATACGTTGATTTATTTTCCCTTTTGTACTTGAACCATTTGTACATCGTTACAACACTGTATATATATATATATATAATATGACATGTGTAATGTCTTTATTCTTTTGGAACTTTTGTGAGTGCAATGTTTATTGTTTGTTTCACATTTGTTTATTATCTACTTTACTTGCTTTGACAATGTTAACATGTTTCCCATGCCAATAAAGCCCTTAAATTGAATTGAAAAATTGAGAGAGAGAGAGAATGCACACAGATGTGAGGCAGATGGGAAAACATGATCTTACATGACTGAATAGAACACATGCCTGATGGACAATAACTACTCCCATTAGTCACTCACTAGTTTCAGTGTAATTGCATCATCACTGTGTGGCAAAGCCCAGTGAAACAGGAAATTCCCCTCACACCAGTAGTGTTTCCCAAATTACAATGAGTAGTACACTATCTGGGCAACAGGGTGTAATTTGGGACACAGACCAGAAGACACTGATTCCCATCAATAGACCAGAGACCTATGACTCGGTTCTGATTCCCATCAATAGACCAGAGACCTATGACTCCGTTAAAGGGTTTTAAAGTGGAGAGTTGGAGGGGTGTGAATATGCTTGTGTTGCTTGTGTGTGTGTGTGTGTGTGTGTGTGTGCATGTATGTTTTTGGGGAAAAAAAACACAGGGGCCACTGTCATGTTAAAAGTTCAAGTTATTATTGACATTATTAAAACAATTATTATTCATCAATTAAAGTGCCAATCCTTAGTTGCGACATCCATTTTTGGACATATAAATGGGTATATAAATTTAGTTAGCACACCTAACATAGGCTATATTCAGATGAATACATTTGAAAATGTGTGTGTGTGTGTTCCTCCATGCACCATTGTTGTTGCCTGATAATTCATTTGGAACCGTGGGGCATTATCGCGTGTCCAGTTAGTTACACGGTGTTTCCTTGGAAACAGGTCACCTGGCAACGCAGCGCAAATACAAAACATGTGATTCTTCACTTCCCCTGTGTGGCTCTTGTTTATGCTGCGACTCCGTTAACTACAATCCTGTGTCGGATCGCAGTGTTTTTAATATCAGGTATCACCAATTCGCCACAAAATGTCTTCAGAAGTTTTAGTGGCCAGACATAATTTCGACAGCAGGTCAGTTGCCCAAGCAGGCGAGCCGTTCCCGCCTCCAGACGCAGAGGCCACATTCAAGGAGGGCTTCTATCCCTCCTCCGGCTTGGCTACGGCGGGGTACCGTTCATCCAAGTACAGCCCGGAGGAATGGCACATCAATAACTTCTCTACCCTTCACCAGGCCGCTACTGACCGAAACAACGCCGAGAGGATTTGCCATGAGTCCAAAACACTGTATCAAGAGACCGAGGCCGGGACTCTGCGCACCCAAGCTGAGGGGACGCGGCACCTGGGAGAGAGACTGCAGCATATCCACTTCTGGAAGTCGGAGCTGCAGCGGCACATCGAGAAGCTGGTGGCCGAGACAGACCTCCTCCTGGGGCAGAAGAGGAGGCTGTTGAAGGCGCTGGACGCCACCGAGATCCCGTTCGCCATCGCCACGGATAACCTAACCTGTCGGGAACGGCGGTTGGGTCCCGACCTGGTTAAAGACGGCGTAGAGGAGGAGCTGCTTAAGGTGATTAAAACAATAACATCGACTTGTCTTTGCTCAAGTCGAAATACTTGTATCATTACTAAATGTTGCCTACACGTTATTTCACTAGAATCCACTCTGAAAATAAGGTGATGGTTGTGTTTGTGTACCGCAGGAGGTGGAGTTGATCAGGAGCATCCAGGCTCTGTTGAAGAGAACGCTGAGTCAGGCTGTCAATCAAATCAAGTGAGTGTCACAATTAGTGTCACAATGAATATTTTAGATGCATCAGCAGTAACTACATACATGGTTTATTTATAAGATCCTCTATTTTCATTTGATTGTGTCATCACACATTTCCACACATTATTCTAGGAAAGGCCTAAAGGACGACAGCTGAGCTGGATTGTAGCCTATTCATTAAGACTACAGCTGAGCTGGGTTGTAGCCTATTCATTAAGACTACAGCTGAGCTGGGTTGTAGCCTATTCATTAAGATGACAGCTGAGCTGGGTTGTAGCCTATTCATTAAGACTACAGCTGAGCTGGGTTGTAGCCTATTCATTAAGACTACAGCTGAGCTGGGTTGTAGCCTATTCATTAAGACGACAGCTGAGCTGGGTTGTAGCCTATTCATTAAGACTACAGCTGAGCTGGGTTGTAGCCTATTCATTAAGACTACAGCTGAGCTGGGTTGTAGCCTATTCATTAAGACTACAGCTGAGCTGGGTTGTAGCCTATTCATTAAGACTACAGCTGAGCTGGGTTGTAGCCTATTCATTAAGACTACAGCTGAGCTGGGTTGTAGCCTATTCATTAAGACTACAGCTGAGCTGGGTTGTAGCCTATTCATTAAGACGACAGCTGAGCTGGGTTGTAGCCTATTCATTAAGACTACAGCTGAGCTGGGTTGTAGCCTATTCATTAAGACGACAGCTGAGCTGGGTTGTAGCCTATTCATTAAGACTACAGCTGAGCTGGGTTGTAGCCTATTCATTAAGACGACAGCTGAGCTGGGTTGTAGCCTATTCATTAAGACTACAGCTGAGCTGGGTTGTAGCCTATTCATTAAGACGACAGCTGAGCTGGGTTGTAGCCTATTCATTAAGACTACAGCTGAGCTGGGTTGTAGCCTATTCATTAAGACTACAGCTGAGCTGGGTTGTAGCCTATTCATTAAGACGACAGCTGAGCTGGGTTGTAGCCTATTCATTAAGACTACAGTTGAGCTGGGTTGTAGCCTATTCATTAAGACTACAGCTGAGCTGGGTTGTAGCCTATTCATTAAGACTACAGCTGAGCTGGGTTGTAGCCTATTCATTAAGACTACAGCTGAGCTGGGTTGTAGCCTATTCATTAAGACTACAGCTGAGCTGGGTTGTAGCCTATTCATTAAGACTACAGCTGAGCTGGGTTGTAGCCTATTCATTAAGACTACAGCTGAGCTGGGTTGTAGCCTATTCATTAAGACTACAGCTGAGCTGGGTTGTAGCCTATTCATTAAGACGACAGCTGAGCTGGGTTGTAGCCTATTCATTAAGACTACAGCTGAGCTGGGTTGTAGCCTATTCATTAAGACTACAGCTGAGCTGGGTTGTAGCCTATTCATTAAGACTACAGCTGAGCTGGGTTGTAGCCTATTCATTAAGACTACAGCTGAGCTGGGTTGTAGCCTATTCATTAAGACGACAGCTGAGCTGGGTTGTAGCCTATTCATTAAGACTACAGCTGAGCTGGGTTGTAGCCTATTCATTAAGACTACAGCTGAGCTGGGTTGTAGCCTATTCATTAAGACGACAGCTGAGCTGGGTTGTAGCCTATTCATTAAGACTACAGCTGAGCTGGGTTGTAGCCTATTCATTAAGACTACAGCTGAGCTGGGTTGTAGCCTATTCATTAAGACTACAGCTGAGCTGGGTTGTAGCCTATTCATTAAGACTACAGCTGAGCTGGGTTGTAGCCTATTCATTAAGACTACAGCTGAGCTGGGTTGTAGCCTATTCATTAAGACTACAGCTGAGCTGGGTTGTAGCCTATTCATTAAGACTACAGCTGAGCTGGGTTGTAGCCTATTCATTAAGACGACAGCTGAGCTGGGTTGTAGCCTATTCATTAAGACTACAGCTGAGCTGGGTTGTAGCCTATTCATTAAGACTACAGCTGAGCTGGGTTGTAGCCTATTCATTAAGACTACAGCTGAGCTGGGTTGTAGCCTATTCATTAAGACTACAGCTGAGCTGGGTTGTAGCCTATTCATTAAGACAACAGCTGAGCTGGGTTGTAGCCTATTCATTAAGACGACAGCTGAGCTGGGTTGTAGCCTATTCATTAAGACTACAGCTGAGCTGGGTTGTAGCCTATTCATTAAGACTACAGCTGAGCTGGGTTGTAGCCTATTCATTAAGACTACAGCTGAGCTGGGTTGTAGCCTATTCATTAAGACTACAGCTGAGCTGGGTTGTAGCCTATTCATTAAGACGACAGCTGAGCTGGGTTGTAGCCTATTCATTAAGACTACAGCTGAGCTGGGTTGTAGCCTATTCATTAAGACTACAGCTGAGCTGGGTTGTAGCCTATTCATTAAGACTACAGCTGAGCTGGGTTGTAGCCTATTCATTAAGACTACAGCTGAGCTGGGTTGTAGCCTATTCATTAAGACTACAGCTGAGCTGGGTTGTAGCCTATTCATTAAGACTACAGCTGAGCTGGGTTGTAGCCTATTCATTAAGACTACAGCTGAGCTGGGTTGTAGCCTATTCATTAAGACGACAGCTGAGCTGGGTTGTAGCCTATTCATTAAGACTACAGCTGAGCTGGGTTGTAGCCTATTCATTAAGACGACAGCTGAGCTGGGTTGTAGCCTATTCATTAAGACTACAGCTGAGCTGGGTTGTAGCCTATTCATTAAGACGACAGCTGAGCTGGGTTGTAGCCTATTCATTAAGACTACAGCTGAGCTGGGTTGTAGCCTATTCATTAAGACGACAGCTGAGCTGGGTTGTAGCCTATTCATTAAGACTACAGCTGAGCTGGGTTGTAGCCTATTCATTAAGACTACAGCTGAGCTGGGTTGTAGCCTATTCATTAAGACGACAGCTGAGCTGGGTTGTAGCCTATTCATTAAGACTACAGTTGAGCTGGGTTGTAGCCTATTCATTAAGACTACAGCTGAGCTGGGTTGTAGCCTATTCATTAAGACTACAGCTGAGCTGGGTTGTAGCCTATTCATTAAGACTACAGCTGAGCTGGGTTGTAGCCTATTCATTAAGACTACAGCTGAGCTGGGTTGTAGCCTATTCATTAAGACTACAGCTGAGCTGGGTTGTAGCCTATTCATTAAGACTACAGCTGAGCTGGGTTGTAGCCTATTCATTAAGACTACAGCTGAGCTGGGTTGTAGCCTATTCATTAAGACGACAGCTGAGCTGGGTTGTAGCCTATTCATTAAGACTACAGCTGAGCTGGGTTGTAGCCTATTCATTAAGACTACAGCTGAGCTGGGTTGTAGCCTATTCATTAAGACTACAGCTGAGCTGGGTTGTAGCCTATTCATTAAGACTACAGCTGAGCTGGGTTGTAGCCTATTCATTAAGACGACAGCTGAGCTGGGTTGTAGCCTATTCATTAAGACTACAGCTGAGCTGGGTTGTAGCCTATTCATTAAGACTACAGCTGAGCTGGGTTGTAGCCTATTCATTAAGACGACAGCTGAGCTGGGTTGTAGCCTATTCATTAAGACTACAGCTGAGCTGGGTTGTAGCCTATTCATTAAGACTACAGCTGAGCTGGGTTGTAGCCTATTCATTAAGACTACAGCTGAGCTGGGTTGTAGCCTATTCATTAAGACTACAGCTGAGCTGGGTTGTAGCCTATTCATTAAGACTACAGCTGAGCTGGGTTGTAGCCTATTCATTAAGACTACAGCTGAGCTGGGTTGTAGCCTATTCATTAAGACTACAGCTGAGCTGGGTTGTAGCCTATTCATTAAGACGACAGCTGAGCTGGGTTGTAGCCTATTCATTAAGACTACAGCTGAGCTGGGTTGTAGCCTATTCATTAAGACTACAGCTGAGCTGGGTTGTAGCCTATTCATTAAGACTACAGCTGAGCTGGGTTGTAGCCTATTCATTAAGACTACAGCTGAGCTGGGTTGTAGCCTATTCATTAAGACAACAGCTGAGCTGGGTTGTAGCCTATTCATTAAGACGACAGCTGAGCTGGGTTGTAGCCTATTCATTAAGACTACAGCTGAGCTGGGTTGTAGCCTATTCATTAAGACTACAGCTGAGCTGGGTTGTAGCCTATTCATTAAGACTACAGCTGAGCTGGGTTGTAGCCTATTCATTAAGACTACAGCTGAGCTGGGTTGTAGCCTATTCATTAAGACGACAGCTGAGCTGGGTTGTAGCCTATTCATTAAGACTACAGCTGAGCTGGGTTGTAGCCTATTCATTAAGACTACAGCTGAGCTGGGTTGTAGCCTATTCATTAAGACTACAGCTGAGCTGGGTTGTAGCCTATTCATTAAGACTACAGCTGAGCTGGGTTGTAGCCTATTCATTAAGACGACAGCTGAGCTGGGTTGTAGCCTATTCATTAAGACTACAGCTGAGCTGGGTTGTAGCCTATTCATTAAGACTACAGCTGAGCTGGGTTGTAGCCTATTCATTAAGACGACAGCTGAGCTGGGTTGTAGCCTATTCATTAAGACTACAGCTGAGCTGGGTTGTAGCCTATTCATTAAGACTACAGCTGAGCTGGGTTGTAGCCTATTCATTAAGACTACAGCTGAGCTGGGTTGTAGCCTATTCATTAAGACTACAGCTGAGCTGGGTTGTAGCCTATTCATTAAGACTACAGCTGAGCTGGGTTGTAGCCTATTCATTAAGACTACAGCTGAGCTGGGTTGTAGCCTATTCATTAAGACTACAGCTGAGCTGGGTTGTAGCCTATTCATTAAGACTACAGCTGAGCTGGGTTGTAGCCTATTCATTAAGACGACAGCTGAGCTGGGTTGTAGCCTATTCATTAAGACTACAGCTGAGCTGGGTTGTAGCCTATTCATTAAGACTACAGCTGAGCTGGGTTGTAGCCTATTCATTAAGACTACAGCTGAGCTGGGTTGTAGCCTATTCATTAAGACTACAGCTGAGCTGGGTTGTAGCCTATTCATTAAGACAACAGCTGAGCTGGGTTGTAGCCTATTCATTAAGACGACAGCTGAGCTGGGTTGTAGCCTATTCATTAAGACTACAGCTGAGCTGGGTTGTAGCCTATTCATTAAGACTACAGCTGAGCTGGGTTGTAGCCTATTCATTAAGACTACAGCTGAGCTGGGTTGTAGCCTATTCATTAAGACTACAGCTGAGCTGGGTTGTAGCCTATTCATTAAGACTACAGCTGAGCTGGGTTGTAGCCTATTCACTAAGACTACAGCTGAGCTGGGTTGTAGCCTATTCATTAAGACTACAGCTGAGCTGGGTTGTAGCCTATTCATTAAGACTACAGCTGAGCTGGGTTGTAGCCTATTCATTAAGACTACAGCTGAGCTGGGTTGTAGCCTATTCATTAAGACTACAGCTGAGCTGGGTTGTAGCCTATTCATTAAGACTACAGCTGAGCTGGGTTGTAGCCTATTCATTAAGACGACAGCTGAGCTGGGTTGTAGCCTATTCATTAAGACGACAGCTGAGCTGGGTTGTAGCCTATTCATTAAGACGACAGCTGAGCTGGGTTGTAGCCTATTCATTAAGACTACAGCTGAGCTGGGTTGTAGCCTATTCATTAAGACTACAGCTGAGCTGGGTTGTAGCCTATTCATTAAGACTACAGCTGAGCTGGGTTGTAGCCTATTCATTAAGACTACAGCTGAGCTGGGTTGTAGCCTATTCATTAAGACTACAGCTGAGCTGGGTTGTAGCCTATTCATTAAGACGACAGCTAAGCTGGGTTGTAGCCTATTCATTAAGACTACAGCTGAGCTGGGTTGTAGTCTATTCATTAAGACTACAGCTGAGCTGGGTTGTAGCCTATTCATTAAGACTACAGCTGAGCTGGGTTGTAGTCTATTCATTAAGACTACAGCTGAGCTGGGTTGTAGCCTATTCATTAGGCACTAAAAAAAGGAAATTAGACTCAAACAGGGATGGACTACCTAAAGTTGCCCTATAAGAAACGTTCATTTTTGTTTCCCATTGCATATTGTTTGTCTAAGTTTTGCTCAGTGTCTATTAATAAATGGGACCCTGATATGGGGAACAAGGTGTCCTTTGAGTTTTAGTCTTCTGGCTCCCCCTACTGTCTGGAGCACGTAGGTACTCGCACAAACCATGCAAACCATACAAACCAATTGCTATTAAAAAAAGTGTGCGGTGCATCAACTCTTCATTTAACGGATTACAGTTTGAATCGGACAGCAACCAATCAAATTGTGCAAGAATTGTGTCACAAAACAGATTGCAACTTCATGCGGGAAGAAAGTTACAGACGGAGGCGCAACAATTTCCAACTTTGTTCGACATTTGAATCTGCACAAAGAAAGGTAAGTCGGGGCTAATATAGCCGACAGTTATATATTTTATTACTTTAATAGAGTATCATGTGGGCTAAGATAATGTTAAATCAATGAGCCTCCACACAGTCAGTCAGTGCGGGAACGTGATCATTTGCACCCACACTTGAGCTACAACTGGCTAGGCAATTGGTAGCCTAAAGCCTGCCTGATGTTACTGCTGTTCCTAAAACAAGGTTGGGCGATTGTGTACAAGCCTACATTGCCCGATTGCGCCCCATAGCGATCCTCGATAGTCGATCACTATGGGGACGGGGACTTTCTCAGGGCTACCCATGTATTTCCATGGAAATATAACATTTATTTGGAAAGTAATAAATATATAGATATTTTAAAAAGCATTCATGATTTGCGTAAATGTAATATACTAACTATTACTCTTGTTAAAAATATGAAATGGTATTACATTTGGCGAAGAGCACATTATGACTTGTTTAGGACTCAAAACTCAAAGTTTAGGACTTGAGACTTGACTTGATACTTGACGTTCTTGACTCCGGACTTGACTCAGACTTGCCTGTCTTGACTTGGGACTTGACTTGAGTGCTAAGACTTGAGACTTACTTGTGACTTGTAAAACTGAAACGTGTCTGAAACAGTCATTACTTTACTAACGTTGTGATTCATCCAGGCTGTATCACATCCGGCCGTGATTGGGAGTCCCATAGGGTGGCGCACAATTGGCCCAGCGTCGTCCGGGTTTAGCCTGGGGTAGGCCGTGATTGTAAATAATAATTTGCTCTTAACTGACTTGCCTAGTTAAAGAAAGGTTAAATCATTAAAAAAAATATTGTTCCAAAAAAACATAGTTAGCACACCCAACATTTGAAAAGTGTGTGTGTGTGTTCATCCATCAATCATTTGTTTTTAGCCTTCTTGAAAATTAATTTTAAACAGTGGGGCATTATCGTGTGTCCAGCTACTCACAGTGCTTCATTGGAAAATGGTAACCTGGCAACACATCGCAAATAAAAAAATGTATTCTTAATTTCACGTCCCCTGTGTTGCTAAGGCCCATCCTGTACTCCCTGTTCACCCACGACTGCGTGGTCCCACACGACTCCAACACCATCAACAAGTTTGCTGACGATACAACGGTGGTAGGCCTCGTCACCGACAACAATGAAACAGCCTACAGGGAGGAGGTCAGAGACCTGGCAGTGTGGTGCCAGGACAACAACCTCTCCCTCATCGTGGACTACAGAGAGGAGGTCAGAGACCTGGCAGTGTGGTGCCAGGACAACAACCTCTCCCTCATCGTGGACTACAGAGAGGAGGTCAGAGACCTGGCAGTGTGGTGCCAGGACAACAACCTCTCCCTCATCGTGGACTACAGAGAGGAGGTCAGAGACCTGGCAGTGTGGTGCCAGGACAACAACCTCTCCCTCAACGTGGACAAGACAAAGGGGCTGATCTGGACTACAGGAAACGGAGGGCCGAGCCTCTACACTCCGCACCGCCTGGTATGGCAACTGATCGGTGTCCGACCGCTAGGCGCTACAGAGGGTAGTGCGTATGGCCCAGTACATAACTGGGGCTGAGCTCCCTGCCATCCAGGACCTCTATACCAGGCGGTGTCAGAGTAAGGCCCTAAAAATTGTCAAAGACTCCAGCCACTCTAGTCATAGACGGTTCTCTCTGCTACCGCATGGCAAGCACTACCGGAGCGCCAAGTCTAGGACCAAAAGGCTCCTGAACAGCTTCTACCCCAAAGCTATTAGACTGCTGAACAGTTAATTACATGACTATTATACTGCTGAACAGTTAATCACATGACTATTATACTGCTGAACAGTTAATCACATGGCTGTTATACTGCTGAACAGTTAATCACATGACTATTATACTGCTGAACAGTTAATCACATGACTATTATACTGCTGAACAGTTAATCACATGACTATTATACTGCTGAACAGTTAATCAAATGACTATTATACTGCTGAACAGTTAATCACATGACTATTATACTGCTGAACAGTTAATCACATGACTATTAGAGTGCTGAACAGTTAATCACATGGCTATTATACTGCTGAACAGTTAATCACATGACTATTATACTGCTGAACAGTTAATCACATGACTATTATACTGCTGAACAGTTAATCACATGGCTATTATACTGCTGAACAGTTAATCACATGACTATTATACTGCTGAACAGTTAATCACATGGCTATTATACTGCTGAACAGTTAATCACATGACTATTATACTGCTGAACAGTTAATCACATGACTATTATACTGCTGAACAGTTAATCACATGGCTATTATACTGCTGAACAGTTAATCACATGACTATTATACTGCTGAACAGTTAATCACATGACTATTATACTGCTGAACAGTTAATCACATGACTATTATACTGCTGAACAGTTAATCACATGACTATTATACTGCTGAACAGTTAGTCACATGACTATTAGAGTGCTGAACAGTTAATCACATGACTATTAGAGTGCTGAACAGTTAATCACATGGCTATTATACTGCTGAACAGTTAGTCACATGACTATTATACTGCTGAACAGTTAATCACATGGCTATTATACTGCTGAACAGTTAATCACATGGCTATCCTCACTTCAGCTTTTCACTCCCTATCAGACCCTCACACTGGCTTTCTGCCCCTCACTGTGTCCCACTGTGTGTGTATCAGGTGTAACAGAGATGCCAAGCAGACTCTAGAGCTGGACTGGTCTGATAAGTACCAGGCCTACAGTCTGGATGACCAGTGTGGTCGCTACAACAACATGAGTACTGACACACAGTACCACCCCAACTCAGAGAACCTACAGGACCAGTGAGTAGCTGTATAATACACACAGTACCACCCCAACTCAGAGAACCTACAGGACCAGTGAGTAGCTGTATAATACACTCAGTACCACTCCAACACAGTACCACCCCAACTCAGTACCACCCCGACACAGTACCACCCCACCTCAGTACCAGCCCAACTCAGAGAACCTACAGGACCAGTGAGTAGCTGTATAATACACTCAGTACCACTCCAACACAGTACCACCCCAACTCAGTACCACCCCAACTCAGAGAACCTACAGGACCAGTGAGTAGCTGTATAATACACTCAGTACCACTCCAACACAGCACCACCCCAACTCAGTACCACCCCAACCCAGTACCACCCCAACTCAGTACCAGCCCAACTCAGTACCACCCCAACTCAGACAACCTACAGGACCAGTGAGTAGCTGTATAATACACACAGTACCACCCCAACTCAGTACCACCCCAACTCAGTACCACCCCAACTCAGTACCACCCCAACCCAGTACCACCCCAACTCAGTACCACCCCAACTCAGTACCACCCCAACTCAGTACCACCCCAACTCAGTACCACCCCAACTCAGTACCACCCCAACCCAGTACCACCCCAACTCAGTACCACCCCAACTCAGTACCACCCCAACCCAGTACCACCCCAACCCAGTACCACCCCAACCCAGTACCACCCCAACCCAGTACCACCCCAACTCAGTACCACCCCAACTCAGTACCACCCCAACTCAGTACCACCCCAACTCAGTACCACCCCAACTCAGTACCACCCCAACCCAGTACCACCCCAACTCAGTACCACCCCAACTCAGTACCACCCCAACTCAGTACCACCCCAACTCAGTACCACCCCAACTCAGTACCACCCCAACCCAGTACCACCCCAACCCAGTACCACCCCAACCCAGTACCACCCCAACTCAGTACCACCCCAACTCAGTACCACCCCAACTCAGTACCACCCCAACTCAGTACCACCCCAACTCAGTACCACCCCAACTCAGACACCACGTTGGTGTGTATTAATAGTGTGTTAACATCTCCCTCCTCTCTCCCAGGCTGTGTAACCGTGATGCGTGGGTGTCTTTCACCCAGGACAACCTGTCTGTGGCTCAGCGGGAGGAGCAGGCCAGCGTGGAGCTCAGGCTGCTGGTGGAGAGAGTCCTACAGGAGACGGCTGAGGACCTGAGGGTCCAGTGCTCTAACGTAGACCAGGCCTTCAGCCAGCGCTGTCTGCAGCTCACTGAGGCCAAGACACAGCTACAACTGCACCTCACTCAGGTGTGTTGGGGTGGGGGGGTTGGTGGAGGTGGTGTGTGTGTGTGTCGTTTCAATGGCCAAAACTCAACCCTTCCTCTAATTAAACAAAACATACAGAAATTGGCGCCTACCCAGCAGGCAAAGGGAATGTTTTCATCTGAAGACCTGAAGGTTTTCATGACATTCAGCGCCCTCAGAAAGTATTCAGACCCCTTCCCCTTTTTACACATTTTGTGACGTTACAGTCATATTCTAAAATGGATACAATCGTTTTTTTATCCTCCTCAATCTACACACAATACCCCATAATGACATCACAATACCCCATAATGACATCACAATACCCCATAATGACATCACAATACCCCATAATGACATCACAATACCCCATAATGACATCACAATAACCCATAATGACATCACAATACCCCATAATGACATCACAATACCCCATAATGACATCACAATAACCCATAATGACGTCACAATACCCCATAATGACATCACAATACCCCATAATGACACCACAATACCCCATAATGACATCACAATACCCCATAATGACATCACAATACCCCATAATGACATCACAATACCCCATAATGACATCACAATACCCCATAATGACATCACAATAACCCATAATGACGTCACAATACCCCATAATGACATCACAATACCCCATAATGACAAAGTGAAAACAGGTCTGATGAAACCAAGATTGAACTCTTTGGCTTGAATGTCAAGCGTCACGTCTGGAGGAAACCTGACACCATCCCTACGGTGAAGCATGGTGGTGGCAGCATCATGCTGTGGGGATGTTTTTCAGGGGCAGGCGCAATAGTATAGTCAGGATCGAGGCAAAGATGAATGGAGCGATCCTTGATGAAAACCTGCTCCAGAGTGCTCAGGATCTCAGACGGGGACAAAGGTTCAGCTTCCAACAGAATAATAACCCTAAGCACACAGCCAAGACAACACAAGAGTGTCTTCAGGACAAGTCTCTGAATGTCCTTGAGTGGCCCAGCCAGAGTCCGGACTTGAACCTGATCGAACATCTCTGGAGAGACCTGAAAATATCTGTGCAGTGACACTCCCCATCCAACCTGACAGAGCTTGAGAGGATCTGCAGAGAAGAATGGGAGAAACTCCCCAAATACAGGTGTGCCAAGCTTGTAGTCTCATACCCAAGAAGACTCAAGGCTGTAATTGCTGCCAAAGCTTCTTCAACAAAGTACTGAGTGAAGGGTCTGAATACTTATATAAATGGGATACTTCTTTTGTTGCATAGAATGCTGCACCTGAACTCAACACTGTGTGTGTCTGTGTCTGTGTCTGTGTCTGTGTGTGTCTGTGTGTGTCTGTGTGTGTGTGTCTGTGTGTGTGTCTGTGTCTGTGTGTGTGTCTGTGTCTGTGTGTCTGTGTCTGTGTGTGTGTCTGTGTGTGTGTGTGTATGTGTCTGTGTGTGTGTGTCTGTGTCTGTGTGTGTGTCTGTGTCTGTGTGTGTCTGTGTGTGTGTGTCTGTGTCTGTGTGTGTGTGTGTGTCTGTGTGTGTGTGTGTGTCTGTGTCTGTGTGTGTCTGTGTGTGTGTGTATGTGTCTGTGTGTGTGTGTCTGTGTGTGTGTATGTGTCTGTGTGTCTGTGTGTGTGTGTGTGTCTGTGTGTGTGTGTATGTGTCTGTGTGTGTGTGTCTGTGTCTGTGTGTGTGTGTGTGTGTCTGTGTGTGTCTGTGTGTGTGTGTCTGTGTGTGTGTATGTGTGTGTATGTGTGTGTGTCTGTGTGTGTGTATGTGTGTGTGTCTGTGTGTGTGTATGTGTATGTGTGTGTGTGTGTGTATGTGTGTGTGTGTGTGTAGATCCTGGATCAGATCGGGGCCCAGGAAAGGAACATTGTGTCTCTTCAGCAGGCTCTGTATGATAAAGAGGCCCCTCTGAGAGTGGCTCAGTCCCGGCTGCACCAACGCTCACACAGACCCCACATGGAGCTCTGTAGGGACAACCCACAATTCAGGTACACACACAAACAGACAGAAGCACACACAGAGATGCAAGCCAGTAAGCACTCACACGGACATACACACAAACACACACCCAAACCTATCTGTCTATTGCACTCTCTCTCCCATCTTTCACAAACACCTACACTGGGATGACAAGCTCCTCTCCTTCCCCTTTATCTCTCTCTCTCTCTCTCTCTCTCTCTCTCTCTCTCTCTCTCTCTCTCTCTCTCTCTCGGTTTCTCTTCCCGTCCCTCTATCCTCTCTGTCGCTCTCTCTCTCTCCTTCTTGTGCTCCCTCTCTCTCTCTCTCTGTCTCCAGCCTGGTGGGCGAGGCAGGTCAGATCTCCCAGACCATGTCATCCCTGCAGCAGCAGCTGTCTGCAGCGCGGAGCTCCCTGTCCCACCTGGAGGAGTCCCGCATGGTGCTGGAGAAGGACATCGGCTGTAAGACCCACAGCCTGCTCATCGACAGGGACAAGTGCATGTCCCACCGCACCCGCTACCCCACCATCATAGCCCTGTCTGGGTACTGAAGAGAGAGAGACAGGGGGATATGGGGACGTGTGTGTGTGTGTGTGTGTGTGTGTGTGTGTGTGTGTGTGTGTGTGTGTGTGTGTGTGTGTGTGTGTGTGTGTGTGTGTGTGTGTGTGTGTGATCAAGTCTGTATTAGTGACTAGTGCAACATTGTGTGCATTTGCTTGGTGTTTCCAGTTGTGTTGTGTCAATCAATAAAGGCTTGTCTGTCACAGCTGAATGATCACTAGACACTCGTCTAAGAGTGTACACTAAAGCAATAAGATTCTCCCTTCCCTCTGCCCTCGATCATGTAACCCAGGGCAACCAAACTTCTTCCTACAGATCAACGGTCCTGTAGGTTTACACTCCAACCCTGTTCATACAGATCTACTGTCCTGTAGGTTTACACTCCAACCCTGTTCCTACAGATCAACGGTCCTGTAGGTTTACACTCCAACCCTGTTCCTACAGATCTACTGTCCTGTAGGTTTACACTCCAACCCTGTTCCTACAGATCTACTGTCCTGTAGGTTTACACTCCAACCCTGTTCCTCCAGATCAACGGTCCTGTAGGTTTACACTCCAACCCTGTTCATACAGATCTACTGTCCTGTAGGTTTACACTCCAACCCTGTTCATACAGATCTACTGTCCTGTAGGTTTACACTCCAACCCTGTTCCTACAGATCTACTGTCCTGTAGGTTTACACTCCAACCCTGTTCCTACAGATCAACGGTCCTGTAGGTTTACACTCCAACCCTGTTCCTACAGATCTACTGTCCTGTAGGTTTACACTCCAACCCTGTTCCTCCAGATCAACGGTCCTGTAGGTTTACACTCCAACCCTGTTCCTCCAGATCAACGGTCCTGTAGGTTTACACTCCAACCCTGTTCCTACAGATCTACTGTCCTGTAGGTTTACACTCCAACCCTGTTCCTCCAGATCAACGGTCCTGTAGGTTTACACTCCAACCCTGTTCCTACAGATCTACTGTCCTGTAGGTTTACACTCCAACCCTGTTCCTCCAGATCAACGGTCCTGTAGGTTTACACTCCAACCCTGTTCATACAGATCTACTGTCCTGTAGGTTTACACTCCAACCCTGTTCCTCCAGATCAACGGTCCTGTAGGTTTACACTCCAACCCTGTTCCTCCAGATCAACGGTCCTGTAGGTTTACACTCCAACCCTGTTCCTACAGATCTACTGTCCTGTAGGTTTACACTCCAACCCTGTTCCTCCAGATCAACGGTCCTGTAGGTTTACACTCCAACCCTGTTCCTACAGATCTACTGTCCTGTAGGTTTACACTCCAACCCTGTTCCTCCAGATCAACGGTCCTGTAGGTTTACACTCCAACCCTGTTCATACAGATCTACTGTCCTGTAGGTTTACACTCCAACCCTGTTCCTACAGATCAACTGTCCTATAGGTTTACACTCCAACCCTGTTCCTACAGATCTACTGTCCTGTAGGTTTACACTCCAACGCTGTTCCTACAGATCAACTGTCCTATAGGTTTACACTCCAACCCTGTTCCTACAGATCTACTGTCCTGTAGGTTTACACTCCAACCCTGTTCCTCCAGATCAACGGTCCTGTAGGTTTACACTCCAACCTTGTTCATACAGATCTACTGTCCTGTAGGTTTACACTCCAACCTTGTTCATACAGATCTACTGTCCTGTAGGTTTACACTCCAACCCTGTTCCTCCAGATCAACGGTCCTGTAGGTTTACACTCCAACCCTGTTCATACAGATCTACTGTCCTGTAGGTTTACACTCCAACCCTGTTCCTACAGATCAACGGTCCTGTAGGTTTACACTCCAACCCTGTTCATACAGATCTACTGTCCTGTAGGTTTACACTCCAACCCTGTTCCTACAGATCTACTGTCCTGTAGGTTTTCACTCCAACCCTGTTCCTCCAGATCAACGGTCCTGTAGGTTTACACTCCAACCCTGTTCATACAGATCTACTGTCCTGTAGGTTTACACTCCAACCCTGTTCCTACAGATCAACGGTCCTGTAGGTTTACACTCCAACCCTGTTCATACAGATCTACTGTCCTGTAGGTTTACACTCCAACCCTGTTCCTACAGATCTACTGTCCTGTAGGTTTTCACTCCAACCCTGTTCCTCCAGATCAACGGTCCTGTAGGTTTACACTCCAACCCTGTTCATACAGATCTACTGTCCTGTAGGTTTACACTCCAACCCTGTTCCTACAGATCAACGGTCCTGTAGGTTTACACTCCAACCCTGTTCATACAGATCTACTGTCCTGTAGGTTTACACTCCAACCCTGTTCCTACAGATCTACTGTCCTGTAGGTTTTCACTCTAACCTTAATACAGTACCATACAGTACCTGATTCAGCTAGTTCAGGTCTTGGTGAGAAGCTAATTAGTAGAATCAGGTGTGCTAGATTAGGGTTGGACTGAAAACCAACAGGAAGAGGTTTGGACTGAAAACCTACAGGATGGTAGATCCCCAGGAAGAGGTTTGGACTGAAAACCTACAGGATGGTAGATCCCCAGGAAGAGGGTTGGACTGAAAACCTACAGGATGGTAGATCCCCAGGAAGAGAGTTGGACTGAAAACATACAGGATGGTAGATCCCCAGGAAGAGAGTTGGACTGAAAACCTACAGGATGGTAAATCACCAGGAAGAGAGTTGGGCAGCCCTGGTCTAATTTCTGCCATCTTGCTTTCGCACATCCAGACCTATCAGATCTTTGAGTGAGGACAGAGGGGAGGGAACATCTTCCTGGGCCTGTATCCCAACTGGCACAATATTCCCATAAGGCTCTGGTCTAAAGAAGTGCACTATATAGGGAATAGGGCTCTGGTCTAAAGAAGTGCACCATATAGGGCTCTGGTCTAAAGTAGTGCACTATATAGGGAATAGGGCTCTGGTTAAAAGAAGTGCACTATATAGGGAATAGGGCTCTGTTTAAAATAAGTGCACTATATAGGGAATAGGGCTCTGGTTAAAAGAAGTGCACTATATAGGGAATAGGGCTCTGGTTAAAAGAAGTGCACTATATAGGGAATAGGGCTCTGGTTAAAAGAAGTGCACTATATAGGGAATAGGGCTCTGGTTAAAAGAAGTGCACTATATAGGGAATAGGGCTCTGGTCTAAAGTAGTGCACTATATAGGGAATAGGGCTCTGGTTAAAAGAAGTGCACTATATAGGGAATAGGGTGCAATTTGGTGTAACCACTGCATTAAATGTGAATTGAAGGGAAACTGAAAGAAAGCGTATGCATGTATTCCTGGGTAAAGAACAACACTACATTGAATGTGTAAGACCCCTTGTTGAAATTCTGTTGATTGGTCCAAACGACCACTGTCACTTTAAGTATTCGGTCATGGTATTAGGAAGGAGAGAGCAAAATGGCCGCTGTGTGAGAAACAATGAATGAAACAATTTTTGGAACACTTTGAAAGAGAAGCAGTTTAGTAATCTAGTAGTACCTAACTCTGGTTCTAAGTGGTTTTCCCCTGAACTCGTCAGTTGGTCTTACCCAAATCAAATCAAACTTTATTTTTCATATGTGCCGAATATAACAAGAGTAGACTTTACCGTGAAATGCTGACGAGTCAGTGTGGAGGCTATATACAGGGGGTACCGGTACTGAGTCAGTGTGGAGGCTATATACAGGGGGTACCGGTACTGAGTCAGTGTGGAGGCTATATACATGGGGTACCGGTACCGAGTCAGTGTGGAGGCTATATACAGGGGGTACCGGTACTGAGTCAGTGTGGAGGCTATATACAGGGGGCACCGGTACAGAGTCAGTGTGGAGGCTATATACAGGGGGCACCGGTACCGAGTCAGTGTGGAGGCTATATACAGGGGGTACCGAGTCAGTGTGGAGGCTATATACATGGGGTACCGGTACCGAGTCAGTGTGGAGGCTATATACAGGGGGTACCGGTACTGAGTCAGTGTGGAGGCTATATACAGGGGGCACCGGTACAGAGTCAGTGTGGAGGCTATATACAGGGGGCACCGGTACCGAGTCAGTGTGGAGGCTATATACAGGGGGTACCGAGTCAGTGTGGAGGCTATATACAGGGGGTACCGGTACCGAGTCAGTGTGGAGGCTATATACAGGGGGCACCGGTACCGAGTCAGTGTGGAGGCTATATACAGGGGGCACCGGTACCGAGTCAGTGTGGAGGCTATATACAGGGGGCACCGGTACCGAGTCAGTGTGGAGGCTATATACAGGGGGCACCGGTACCGAGTCAGTGTGGAGGCTATATACAGGGGGCACCGGTACCGAGTCAGTGTGAGGGGGTACAGGCTAGTTGAGGTAATCTGTACATGTAGGTGGGGGTGAAGTGACTATGTATAGATAATAAACAGAGAGTAGCAGCAGTGACTAAAGGGGGGGTCAATGTAAATTGTCCGGCTGCGATTTTATTAATTGTTCAGCAGTCTAATGGCTTGGGGGTAGAAGCTATAACAGTCTCTGACAACTGGAGTCTCTGACAATTTTATGGTCTTTCCTCTGACACCGCCTATTATATAGGTCCTGGATGGCAGGAAGCTTGGCCCCAGTGAGGGACTGGGCCGTACGCACTACCCTCTGTAGCGCCTTACGGTCAGATGCCGAGCAGTTGCCATACCAACCGGTCAGGATGCTCTCGATGGTGCAGCTGTAGAACCTTTTGAGGATCTGGGGACCCATGCCAAATCTTTTCAGTCTCCTGAGGGGGAATAGGCTTTGTCGTGCCCTCTTCACGACTGTGCTTGGTGTGTTTGGACCATTATTGTTTGTGATGTGGACACCAATGAACTTGAAGCTCTCGACCCGCTCCACTACAGCCCCATTGATGTTAATGGGGGCCTGTTCAGCCCACCTTTTCCTGTAGTCCACAATCAGCTCCTTTGTCTTGCTCACATTGAGGGAGAGGTTGTTGTCCTGGCACCATAAGGTCTCTGGCCTCCTCCTTATAGGCCGTTTCATCGTCGTCGGTGATCAGGCCTACCACTGTTGTGTCGTCAGCAAACTTAATGATGGTGTTGGAGTTTTGTTTGGCCACGCAGTAGTGGGTGAACAGGGAATACAGGAGAGGAATAACTTTGGTTTAAAGTTGTCTAACCCTGAACTAGCCAGTTGGTCTGACCCAGTACCTAACTCTGGTCCTAAGTAGTCTACCCTGAACTAGCCAGTTGGTCTGACCCAGTACCTAACTCTGGTCCTAAGTAGTCTACCCCTGAACTAGTCAGTTGGTCTGACCCAGTACCTAACTCTGGTCCTAAGTAGTCTACCCTGAACTAGCCAGTTGGTCTGACCCAGTACCTAACTCTGGTCCTAAGTAGTCTACCCTGAACTAGCCAGTTGGTCTGACCCAGTACCTAACTCTGGTCCTAAGTAGTCTACCCCTGAACTAGCCAGTTGGTCTGACCCAGTACCTAACTCTGGTCCTAAGTAGTCTACCCCTGACCTAGCCAGTTGGTCTGACCCAGTACCTAACTTTGACCACATGATAGCAGTAGAGAACTATGAATTCAACAGAGACAATCAGAGAGAGAGTGTGTGTGTGTGCTTCCATCTCACAATAAAAAGCTGAGAAAATACTATGCAAATCATCAGACACCCTCATGTAGACCTCATCTAAGACAATATGATGTGTTAGGATGGACGTTGTGTGTGTGTGTGCGTGTGTGTGTGTGTGTGTGTGTGTGTGTGTGTGTGTGCTTGCGTGTGTGCGTGTGTGACTTGAGTTTAAAGGTTCCTCTGTAAGTTAAAGATTAGCATGACTTTGTGCATATTTGATGTAGAAATGTAATGTTGGATAGCTAACACAAACACAGTGACAGTAGCAGAATATCTGAGGAGATATGAGTCTGTTCTGATACAGAATATCTGAGGAGATATGAGTCTGTTCTGATACAGAATATCTGAGGAGATATGAGTCTGTTCTGATACAGAATATCTGAGGAGATATGAGTCTGTTCTGATACAGAATATCTGAGGAGATATGAGTCTGTTCTGATACAGAATATCTGAGGAGATATGAGTCCGTTCTGATACAGAATATCTGAGGAGATATGAGTCTGTTCGGATACACAACCCTGGCAGGTCCTCTGCTACATTTCAACTACTTTTCAGGGTCTGTATTCACCAAGCGTCTCAGACTAGGACTGCTGATCTAGGATCAGTTTAGGCTTTTAGATCATAAAGAATGAGATGACATTGACCAAGCGTCTCAGACATTCACCAATGTCTGAGACGCTTTATGAGTACGGGTCCATGTCATTAGGTTCTTGATACTCGACTGGATTCCTGTCTCAGTGGGCCTGTCCTAGATGCCATCTCCTGTATCAGTGGGCCTGTCCTAGATGCTGTCTCCTGTCTCAGTGGGCCTGTCCTAGATGCCGTCTCCTGTCTCAGTGGGCCTGTCCTAGATGCTGTCTCAGTGGGCCTGTCCTAGATGCCATCTCCTGTCTCAGTGGGCCTGTCCTAGATGCCGTGTCCTATCTCAGTGGGCCTGTCCTAGATGCTGTCTCAGTGGGCCTGTCCTAGATGCCGTCTCCTGTCTCAGTGGGCCTGTCCTAGATGCTGTCTCCTGTTTCAGTGGGCCTGTCCTAGATGCTGTCTCCTGTCTCAGTGGGCCTAGATGCTGTCTCCTGTCTCAGTGGGCCTGTCCTAGATGCTGTCTCCTGTCTCAGTGGGCCTGTCCTAGATGCCGTCTCCTGTCTCAGTGGGCCTGTCCTAGATGCCGTCTCCTGTCTCATTGGGCCTGTCCTAGATGCCGTCTCCTGTCTCAGTGGGCCTGTCCTAGATGCTGTCTCCTGTCTCAGTGGGCCTGTCCTAGATGCTGTCTCCTGTCTCAGTGGGCCTAGATGCTGTCTCCTGTCTCAGTGGGCCTGTCCTAGATGCCGTCTCCTGTCTCAGTGGGCCTGTCCTAGATGCCGTCTCCTGTCTCAGTGGGACTGTCCTAAATGCTGTCTCCTGTCTCAGTGGGCCTGTCCTAGATGCCGTCTCCTGTCTCAGTGGGCCTGTCCTAGATGCTGTCTCCTGTCTCAGTGGGCCTGTCCTAGATGCCGTTTCCTGTCTCAGTGGGCCTGTCCTAGATGCTGTCTCAGTGGGCCTGTCCTAGATGCCGTCTCCTGTCTCAGTGGGCCTGTCCTAGATGCTGTCTCCTGTCTCAGTGGGCCTGTCCTAGATGCCGTCTCCTGTCTCAGTGGGCCTAGATGCCGTCTCCTGTCTCAGTGGGCCTGTCCTAGATGCTGTCTCAGTGGGCCTGTCCTAGATGCCGTCTCCTGTCTCAGTGGGCCTGTCCTAGATGCTGTCTCCTGTCTCAGTGGGCCTGTCCTAGATGCCGTCTCCTGTCTCAGTGGGCCTAGATGCCGTCTCCTGTCTCAGTGGGCCTGTCCTAGATGCCGTCTCCTGTCTCAGTGGGCCTGTCCTAGATGCCGGGTCCTGTCTCAGTGGGCCTGTCCTGGTTGCCATCTCCTGTCTCAGTGGGCCTGTCCTAGATGCCGTCTCCTGTCTCAGTGGGCCTGTCCTAGATGCCGTCTCCTGTCTCAGTGGGCCTGTCCTAGATGCTGTCTCCTGTCTCAGTGGGCCTGTCCTAGATGCCGTCTCCTGTCTCAGTGGGCCTGTCCTAGATGCTGTCTCAGTGGGCCTGTCCTAGATGCCGTCTCCTGTCTCAGTGGGCCTGTCCTAGATGCTGTCTCCTGTCTCAGTGGGCCTGTCCTAGATGCCGTCTCCTGTCTCAGTGGGCCTAGATGCCGTCTCCTGTCTCAGTGGGCCTGTCCTAGATGCTGTCTCAGTGGGCCTGTCCTAGATGCCGTCTCCTGTCTCAGTGGGCCTGTCCTAGATGCTGTCTCCTGTCTCAGTGGGCCTGTCCTAGATGCCGTCTCCTGTCTCAGTGGGCCTAGATGCCGTCTCCTGTCTCAGTGGGCCTGTCCTAGATGCCGTCTCCTGTCTCAGTGGGCCTGTCCTAGATGCCGGGTCCTGTCTCAGTGGGCCTGTCCTAGATGCCATCTCCTGTCTCAGTGGGCCTGTCCTAGATGCCGTCTCCTGTCTCAGTGGGCCTGTCCTAGATGCCGTCTCCTGTCTCAGTGGGCCTGTCCTAGATGCTGTCTCCTGTCTCAGTGGGCCTGTCCTAGATGCCGTCTCCTGTCTCAGTGGGCCTGTCCTAGATGCTGTCTCAGTGGGCCTGTCCTAGATGCCGTCTCCTGTCTCAGTGGGCCTGTCCTAGATGCTGTCTCCTGTCTCAGTGGGCCTGTCCTAGATGCCGTCTCCTGTCTCAGTGGGCCTAGATGCCGTCTCCTGTCTCAGTGGGCCTGTCCTAGATGCCGTCTCCTGTCTCAGTGGGCCTAGATGCCGTCTCTTGTCTAGGTGGGCCTGTCCTAGATGCCGTCTCCTGTCTCAGTGGGCCTGTCCTAGATGCCGTCTCCTGTCTCAGTGGGCCTGTCCTAGATGCCGTCTCCTGTCTCAGTGGGCCTGTCCTAGATGCCGTCTCCTGTCTCAGTGGTCCTAGATGCCATCTCCTGTCTCAGTGGGCCTGTCCTAGATGCAAGTCTCCTGTCTCAGTGGGCCTGTCCTAGATGCCGTCTCCTGTCTCAGTGGGCCTGTCCTAGATGCTGTCTCCTGTCTCAGTGGGCCTGTCCTAGATGCCGTCTCCTGTCTCAGTGGGCCTGTCCTAGATGCTGTCTCCTGTCTCAGTGGGCCTGTCCTAGATGCAGTCTCCTGTTTCAGTGGGCCTGTCCTAGATGCTGTCTCAGTGGGCCTGTCCTAGATGCTGTCTCCTGTCTCAGTGGGCCTGTCCTAGATGCCGTCTCCTGTCTCAGTGGGCCTGTCCTAGATGCTGTCTCCTGTCTCAGTGGGCCTGTCCTAGATGCCGTCTCCTGTCTCAGTGGGCCTAGATGCCGTCTCCTGTCTCAGTGGGCCTGTCCTAGATGCCGTCTCCTGTCTCAGTGGGCCTGTCCTAGATGCTGTCTCCTGTCTCAGTGGGCCTGTCCTAGATGCCGTCTCCTGTCTCAGTGGGCCTAGATGCCGTCTCCTGTCTCAGTGGGCCTGTCCTAGATGCCGTCTCCTGTCTCAGTGGGCCTGTCCTAGATGCCGGGTCCTGTCTCAGTGGGCCTGTCCTAGATGCCATCTCCTGTCTCAGTGGGCCTGTCCTAGATGCCGTCTCCTGTCTCAGTGGGCCTGTCCTAGATGCCGTCTCCTGTCTCAGTGGGCCTGTCCTAGATGCTGTCTCCTGTCTCAGTGGGCCTGTCCTAGATGCCGTCTCCTGTCTCAGTGGGCCTGTCCTAGATGCTGTCTCAGTGGGCCTGTCCTAGATGCCGTCTCCTGTCTCAGTGGGCCTGTCCTAGATGCTGTCTCCTGTCTCAGTGGGCCTGTCCTAGATGCCGTCTCCTGTCTCAGTGGGCCTAGATGCCGTCTCCTGTCTCAGTGGGCCTGTCCTAGATGCCGTCTCCTGTCTCAGTGGGCCTAGATGCCGTCTCTTGTCTAGGTGGGCCTGTCCTAGATGCCGTCTCCTGTCTCAGTGGGCCTGTCCTAGATGCCGTCTCCTGTCTCAGTGGGCCTGTCCTAGATGCCGTCTCCTGTCTCAGTGGGCCTGTCCTAGATGCCGTCTCCTGTCTCAGTGGGCCTGTCCTAGATGCCATCTCCTGTCTCAGTGGGCCTGTCCTAGATGCCGTCTCCTGTCTCAGTGGGCCTGTCCTAGATGCCGTCTCCTGTCTCAGTGGGCCTGTCCTAGATGCTGTCTCCTGTCTCAGTGGGCCTGTCCTAGATGCCGTCTCCTGTCTCAGTGGGCCTGTCCTAGATGCTGTTTCCTGTCTCAGTGGGCCTGTCCTAGATGCAGTCTCCTGTTTCAGTGGGCCTGTCCTAGATGCTGTCTCAGTGGGCCTGTCCTAGATGCTGTCTCCTGTCTCAGTGGGCCTGTCCTAGATGCCGTGTCCTGTCTCAGTGGGCCTGTCCTAGATGCTGTCTCCTGTCTCAGTGGGCCTGTCCTAGATGCTGTCTCCTGTCTCAGTGGGCCTGTCCTAGATGCCGTCTCCTGTCTCAGTGGGCCTGTCCTAGATGCTGTCTCAGTGGGCCTGTCCTAGATGCCGTGTCCTGTCTCAGTGGGCCTGTCCTAGATGCTGTCTCAGTGGGCCTGTCCTAGATGCTGTCTCCTGTCTCAGTGGGCCTG
>NC_048581.1:12664865-12669690 GCF_013265735.2 Oncorhynchus mykiss | reverse complement strand
CCCCCTCCACTAAGACTGACCGTCCCTCAGCCTGCCCCCCTCCCTCAGCCTGTCCCCTCCACTAAGACTGAACGTCCCTCAGCCTGCCCCCCTCCACTAAGACTGACCGTCCCTCAGCCTGCCCCCTCCACTAAGACTGACCGTCCCTCAGCCTGCCCCCCTCCCTCAGCCTGCCCCCCTCCCTCAGCCTGCCCCACTCCCTCAGCCTGCCCCACTCCCTCAGCCTGCCCCACTCCCTCAGCCTGCCCCACTCCCTCAGCCTGACCCACTCCCTCAGCCTGCCCCACTCCCTCAGCCTGCCCCACTCCCTCAGCCTGCCCCCTCCACTAAGACTGACAAAAAAGAGACACCGTCTTCCAGCTGATGGAGAAACTCGAGTCACATTGCATCATTTCTGACACGCGCACAAATTCATGTTACTCCTATGAGACATGGTGATCTGATCAATCCGCTTGGCCAGCGGTAGGCTATAGGTGCACTTGATTTGCTCTTCGGGCACATGAAATGGTTCAAAATGGGAACCCTTGGCCTCCCCGGTGCGCAGGGCAGCTGAAACAAGTGCACCTCCTGTCAACAGCGTGAGACAGAATAAAAGTAGGAATAAAAGGCTTCATCTTTGGGTTTTTATAGAAATGTTTAGAGATGGACTAGGAATGCCTTGGAGATTGTCTCGGTCAGTGGTCACCAAACGGTCATTCCCACATATGTAGAGTAAAACACTGAAACCCCCCCCCCCCCCCACACACACACACCGTACCTGCATGCACTGAAACAGTAGTGTCATGATGTTGCTCCGGGACACCAGCTGATCAACGTGGCCCCCCAGGCCCTCAGCCAGACCACTGAGGAGGTCCAGGGCCACGATCATAAAGTCCTTATCAGGAGCTTCGTACTGGTCTGGCTGTTGGCTGTACATCTGGGGGGGGGGGGGGGGAGAGAGTTACTTAATACATCTGGGGGGGGAGAGAGAGAGTTAAGGGGGGAGGAGAGGGGGAGAGAGAGAGTTACTTAATACATCTGGTGGGGAGGAGAGGGGGAGAGAGAGTTAAGGGGGGAGGAGAGGGGGAGAGAGAGAGTTACTTAATACATCTGGTGGGGAGGAGAGGGGGAGAGAGAGTTAAGGGGGAGGAGGAGAGGGGGAGAGAGAGAGTTACTTAATACATCTGGTGGGGAGGAGAGGGGGAGAGAGAGTTAAGGGGGGAGGAGGAGAGGGGGAGAGAGAGAGTTACTTAATACATCTGGTGGGGAGGAGAGGGAGAGAGAGAGTTAAGGGGGGAGGAGGAGAGGGGGAGAGAGAGCGTTACTTAATACATCTGGGGGGGAGGAGAGGGGGAGAGAGAGTTAAGGGGGGAGGAGGAGAGGGGGAGAGAGAGAGTTACTTAATACATCTGGGGGGGAGAGAGAGAGTTAAGGGGGGAGGAGAGGGGGACAGAGGGGGGAATCAAAACACTGAATCTTTAAATCACTGATAACTGTGTGTCTTAGACATTATAGACACAAAGGTATGTGGCCACCTCTTCACATGAGTGGATCTGAACATTTCAGCCACACCCGTTGCTGACAGGCCTTACTGAAGAGCTCAGAGACTTTCATGAGTGGATCTGGACATTACAGCCACACCCGTTGCTGACAGGCCTTACTGAAGAGCTCAGAGACTTTCATGAGTGGATCTGGACATTTCAGCCACACCCGTTGCTGACAGGCCTTACTGAAGAGCTCAGAGACTTTCATGAGTGGATCTGGACATTTCAGCCACACCCTTTGCTGACAGGCCTTACTGAAGAGCTCAGAGACTTTCATGAGTGGATCTGGACATTTCAGCCACACCCGTTGCTGACAGGCCTTACTGAAGAGCTCAGAGACTTTCATGAGTGGATCTGGACATTTCAGCCACACCCGTTGCTGACAGGCCTTACTGAAGAGCTCAGAGACTTTCATGAGTGGATCTGGACATTTCAGCCACACCCGTTGCTGACAGGCCTTACTGAAGAGCTCAGAGACTTTCATGAGTGGATCTGGACATTTCAGCCACACCCGTTGCTGACAGGCCTTACTGAAGAGCTCAGAGACTTTCATGAGTGGATCTGGACATTTCAGCCACACCCGTTGCTGACAGGCCTTACTGAAGAGCTCAGAGACTTTCATGAGTGGATCTGGACATTTCAGCCACACCCGTTGCTGACAGGCCTTACTGAAGAGCTCAGAGACTTTCATGAGTGGATCTGGACATTTCAGCCACACCCGTTGCTGACAGGCCTTACTGAAGAGCTCAGAGACTTTCATGAGTGGATCTGGACATTTCAGCCACACCCGTTGCTGACAGGCCTTACTGAAGAGCTCAGAGACTTTCATGAGTGGATCTGGACATTTCAGCCACACCCGTTGCTGACAGGCCTTACTGAAGAGCTCAGAGACTTTCATGAGTGGATCTGGACATTTCAGCCACACCCGTTGCTGACAGGCCTTACTGAAGAGCTCAGAGACTTTCATGAGTGGATCTGGACATTTCAGCCACACCCGTTGCTGACAGGCCTTACTGAAGAGCTCAGAGACTTTCATGAGTGGATCTGGACATTTCAGCCACACCCGTTGCTGACAGGCCTTACTGAAGAGCTCAGAGACTTTCATGAGTGGATCTGGACATTTCAGCCACACCCGTTGCTGACAGGCCTTACTGAAGAGCTCAGAGACTTTCATGAGTGGATCTGGACATTTCAGCCACACCCGTTGCTGACGGGCCTTACTGAAGAGCTCAGAGACTTTCATGAGTGGATCTGGACATTTCAGCCACACCCGTTGCTGACGGGCCTTACTGAAGAGCTCAGAGACTTTCATGAGTGGATCTGGACATTTCAGCCACACCCGTTGCTGACGGGCCTTACTGAAGAGCTCAGAGACTTTCATGAGTGGATCTGGACATTTCAGCCACACCCGTTGCTGACGGGCCTTACTGAAGAGCTCAGAGACTTTCATGAGTGGATCTGGACATTTCAGCCACACCCGTTGCTGACGGGCCTTACTGAAGAGCTCAGAGACTTTCATGAGTGGATCTGGACATTTCAGCCACACCCGTTGCTGACAGGCCTTACTGAAGAGCTCAGAGACTTTCATGAGTGGATCTGGACATTTCAGCCACACCCGTTGCTGACAGGCCTTACTGAAGAGCTCAGAGACTTTCATGAGTGGATCTGGACATTTCAGCCACACCCTTTGCTGACAGGCCTTACTGAAGAGCTCAGAGACTTTCATGAGTGGATCTGGACATTTCAGCCACACCCGTTGCTGACAGGCCTTACTGAAGAGCTCAGAGACTTTCATGAGTGGATCTGGACATTTCAGCCACACCCGTTGCTGACAGGCCTTACTGAAGAGCTCAGAGACTTTCATGAGTGGATCTGGACATTTCAGCCACACCCGTTGCTGACAGGCCTTACTGAAGAGCTCAGAGACTTTCATGAGTGGATCTGGACATTTCAGCCACACCCGTTGCTGACAGGCCTTACTGAAGAGCTCAAAGACTTTCATGAGTGGATCTGGACATTTCAGCCACACCCGTTGCTGACAGGCCTTACTGAAGAGCTCAGAGACTTTCATGAGTGGATCTGGACATTTCAGCCACACCCGTTGCTGACAGGCCTTACTGAAGAGCTCAGAGACTTTCATGAGTGGATCTGGACATTTCAGCCACACCCGTTGCTGACAGGCCTTACTGAAGAGCTCAGAGACTTTCATGAGTGGATCTGGACATTTCAGCCACACCCGTTGCTGACAGGCCTTACTGAAGAGCTCAGAGACTTTCATGAGTGGATCTGGACATTTCAGCCACACCCGTTGCTGACAGGCCTTACTGAAGAGCTCAGAGACTTTCATGAGTGGATCTGGACATTTCAGCCACACCCGTTGCTGACGGGCCTTACTGAAGAGCTCAGAGACTTTCATGAGTGGATCTGGACATTTCAGCCACACCCGTTGCTGACGGGCCTTACTGAAGAGCTCAGAGACTTTCATGAGTGGATCTGGACATTTCAGCCACACCCGTTGCTGACGGGCCTTACTGAAGAGCTCAGAGACTTTCATGAGTGGATCTGGACATTTCAGCCACACCCGTTGCTGACGGGCCTTACTGAAGAGCTCAGAGACTTTCATGAGTGGATCTGGACATTTCAGCCACACCCGTTGCTGACGGGCCTTACTGAAGAGCTCAGAGACTTTCATGAGTGGATCTGGACATTTCAGCCACACCCGTTGCTGACAGGCCTTACTGAAGAGCTCAGAGACTTTCATGAGTGGATCTGGACATTTCAGCCACACCCGTTGCTGACAGGCCTTACTGAAGAGCTCAGAGACTTTCATGAGTGGATCTGGACATTTCAGCCACACCCTTTGCTGACAGGCCTTACTGAAGAGCTCAGAGACTTTCATGAGTGGATCTGGACATTTCAGCCACACCCGTTGCTGACAGGCCTTACTGAAGAGCTCAGAGACTTTCATGAGTGGATCTGGACATTTCAGCCACACCCGTTGCTGACAGGCCTTACTGAAGAGCTCAGAGACTTTCATGAGTGGATCTGGACATTTCAGCCACACCCGTTGCTGACAGGCCTTACTGAAGAGCTCAGAGACTTTCATGAGTGGATCTGGACATTTCAGCCACACCCGTTGCTGACAGGCCTTACTGAAGAGCTCAGAGACTTTCATGAGTGGATCTGGACATTTCAGCCACACCCGTTGCTGACAGGCCTTACTGAAGAGCTCAGAGACTTTCATGAGTGGATCTGGACATTTCAGCCACACCCGTTGCTGACAGGCCTTACTGAAGAGCTCA
>NC_048581.1:12644865-12659865 GCF_013265735.2 Oncorhynchus mykiss | reverse complement strand
CCCTCCCCACCAGCCGCCCCCTCCCCACCAGCCCCTCCCTCCCCACCAGCTCCTCCCTCCCCACCAGCCGCCCCCTCCCCACCAGCCCCTCCCTCCCCACCAGCCCCTCCCTCCCCACCAGCCCCCTCCCTCCCCACCAGCCGCTCCCTCCCCACCAGCCGCCCCCTCCCCACCAGCCCCCTCCCTCCCCACCAGCCGCCCCCTCCCTCCCTCCCCACCAGCCGCCCCCTCCCTCCCCACCAGCCGCCCCCTCCCCACCAGCCGCCCCCTCCCCACCAGCCCCTCCCTCCCCACCAGCCGCTCCCTCCCCACCAGCCGCCCCCTCCCCACCAGCCCCTCCCTCCCCACCAGCCGCCCCCTCCCCACCAGCCCCTCCCTCCCCACCAGCCGCCCCCTCCCCACCAGCCCCTCCCTCCCCACCAGCCGCCCCCTCCCCACCAGCCCCTCCCTCCCCACCAGCCCCTCCCTCCCCACCAGCTCCCCCCTCCCCACACCTGCAGGCGGCCTCCTGAACCCTCTTGTTCCCGTCCAGGATCCTCTTGAGGAGTTCAGTCATGAGGGGTTTGAGGTGGGAGTCGGGGGGCTGGCTGACCACCCAGTGGGCGTAGCGGGACAGGGTCCAGCAGGCGATGGAGCGCACCAGGGCCTTCTTATCACAGAGACACTGGATGAGGTGAGGCATCAACTCTGGTAGGTAGGGAACCATGCCCTGCATACAACCTGAGGAGAGACGAGGGGGGTGTGACTCACATGCTTTTAGCTTTTAGTTCCATTTAGAAAATAAAAAAGGATGGAGGTCAGGGGATGGAGGTCAGGGGATAGAGGTGATAGCGGTCAGGGGATAGAGATGGTAGAGGTCAGGGGATGGAGGTCAGGGGATAGAGGTCAGGGGATAGAGGTCAGGGGATAGAGGTCAGGGGATAGAGGTCAGGGGATAGAGGTGATAGCGGTCAGGGGATAGAGGTGATAGCGGTCAGGGGATAGAGGTCAGGGGATAGAGGTGATAGCGGTCAGGGGATAGAGGTGATAGCGGTCAGGGGATAGAGGTCAGGGGATAGAGGTCAGGGGATGGAGGTCAGGGGATGGAGGTCAGGGGATGGAGGTCAGGGGATGGAGGTCAGGGGATGGAGGTCAGGGGATGGAGGTCAGGGGATGGAGGTCAGGGGATGGAGGTCAGGGGATAGAGGTCAGGGGATAGAGGTGATAGAGGTCATGGGATAGAGGTCATGGGATAGAGGTGATAGAGGTCAGGGGATAGAGGTGATAGAGGTCAGGGGATAGAGGTGATAGAGGTCAGGGGATAGAGGTGATAGCGGTCAGGGGATAGAGGTGATAGAGGTCAGGGGATGGAGGTCAGGGGATAGAGGTCAGGGGATAGAGGTCAGGGGATAGAGGTCAGGGGATAGAGGTCAGGGGATAGAGGTCAGGGGATAGAGGTCAGGGGATAGAGGTGATAGAGGTCAGGGGATAGAGGTCAGGGGATAGAGGCCAGGGGATGGAGGTCAGGGGATGGAGGTCAGGGGATGGAGGTCAGGGGATGGAGGTCAGGGGATGGAGGTCAGGGGATGGAGGTCAGGGGATAGAGGTCAGGGGATAGAGGTGATAGAGGTCAGGGGATAGAGGTCAGGGGATAGAGGTCAGGGGATGGAGGCCAGGGGATGGAGGTCAGGGGATGGAGGTCAGGGGATGGAGGTCAGGGGATGGAGGTCAGGGGATGGAGGTCAGGGGATGGAGGTCAGGGGATGGAGGTCAGGGGATGGAGGTCAGGGGATAGAGGTCAGGGGATGGAGGTCAGGGGATGGAGGTCAGGGGATGGAGGTCAGGGGATGGAGGTCAGGGGATGGAGGTCAGGGGATGGAGGTCAGGGGATGGAGGTCAGGGGATGGAGGTCAGGGAATAGAGGTCAGGGGATAGAGGTCAGGGGATAGAGGTCATGGGATAGAGGTGATAGAGGTCAGGGGATAGAGGTGATAGAGGTCAGGGGATAGAGGTGATAGAGGTCAGGGGATGGAGGTCAGGGGATAGAGGTCAGGGGATAGAGGTCAGGGATAGAGGTCAGGGATAGAGGTCAGGGGATAGAGGTCAGGGGATAGAGGTCAGGGGATGAGGTCAGGGGATAGAGGTCAGGGGATGGAGGTCAGGGGATGGAGGTCAGGGGATGGAGGTCAGGGGATGGAGGTCAGGGGATGGAGGTCAGGGGATGGAGGTCAGGGGATGGAGGTCAGGGGATAGAGGTCAGGGGATAGAGGTCAGGGGATAGAGGTCAGGGGATAGAGGTCAGGGGATAGAGGTGATAGAGGTCATGGGATAGAGGTCATGGGATAGAGGTGATAGAGGTCAGGGGATAGAGGTGATAGAGGTCAGGGGATAGAGGTGATAGAGGTCAGGGGATAGAGGTGATAGCGGTCAGGGGATAGAGGTCAGGGGATGGAGGTCAGGGGATGGAGGTCAGGGGATGGAGGTCAGGGGATGGAGGTCAGGGGATGGAGGTCAGGGGATGGAGGTCAGGGGATAGAGGTCAGGGGATAGAGGTCAGGGGATAGAGGTCAGGGGATAGAGGTCAGGGGATAGAGGTCAGGGGATAGAGGTGATAGAGGTCAGGGGATAGAGGTGATAGAGGTCAGGGGATAGAGGTCAGGGGATAGAGGTGATAGAGGTCAGGGGATAGAGGTCAGGGGATGGAGGCCAGGGGATGGAGGTCAGGGGATGGAGGTCAGGGGATGGAGGTCAGGGGATGGAGGTCAGGGGATAGAGGTCAGGGGATAGAGGTCAGGGGATAGAGGTCAGGGGATAGAGGTCAGGGGTTACCCTCAGCGATAGCCCCCAGCACCAGTATTCCAGACTCCTTGACGACCCAGTCTGGGTGGAACAACAGGCCCTTCAGCAGGGGCAGCAGGTGGGGGAGGAGCTCATCACGAAACACGTTAGCCAACACGTCTAACGCTGCCGCTGAACACTTCCCTGTTAGAGAGACAGAGGTTACAACACTTCCCTGTTAGAGAGAGGTTACAACACTTCCCTGTTAGAGAGAGGTTACAACACTTCCCTGTTAGAGAGAGAGACAGAGGTTACAACACTTCCCTGTTAGAGACAGAGGTTACAACACTTCCCTGTTAAAGACACAGAGGTTACAACACTTCCCTGTTAGAGAGAGAGACAGAGGTTACAACACTTCCCTGTTAGAGACAGAGGTTACAACACTTCCCTGTTAGAGAGAGAGACAGAGGTTACAACACTTCCCTGTTAGAGACAGAGGTTACAACACTTCCCTGTTAGAGACAGAGGTTACAACACTTCCCTGTTAGAGAGACAGAGGTTACAACACTTCCCTGTTAGAGAGAGAGACAGAGGTTACAACACTTCCCTGTTAGAGAGAGAGACAGAGGTTACAACACTTCCCTGTTAGAGAGAGAGACAGAGGTTACAACACTTCCCTGTTAGAGAGAGAGACAGAGGTTACAACACTTCCCTGTTAGAGAGAGAGACAGAGGTTACAACACTTCCCTGTTAGAGAGAGAGACAGAGGTTACAACACTTCCCTGTTAGAGAGAGAGACAGAGGTTACAACACTTCCCTGTTAGAGACAGAGGTTACAACACTTCCCTGTTAGAGACAGAGGTTACAACACTTCCCTGTTAGAGACAGAGGTTACAACACTTCCCTGTTAGAGACAGAGGTTACAACACTTCCCTGTTAGAGAGACAGAGGTTACAACACTTCCCTGTTAGAGAGAGAGACAGAGGTTACAACACTTCCCTGTTAGAGAGAGAGACAGAGGTTACAACACTTCCCTGTTAGAGACAGAGGTTACAACACTTCCCTGTTAGAGAGACAGAGGTTACAACACTTCCCTGTTAGAGACAGAGGTTACAACACTTCCCTGTTAGAGAGACAGAGGTTACAACACTTCCCTGTTAGAGACAGAGGTTACAACACTTCCCTGTTAGAGACAGAGGTTACAACACTTCCCTGTTAGAGAGAGACAGAGGTTACAACACTTCCCTGTTAGAGAGAGACAGAGGTTACAACACTTCCCTGTTAGAGACAGAGGTTACAACACTTCCCTGTTAGAGACAGAGGTTACAACACTTCCCTGTTAGAGACAGAGGTTACAACACTTCCCTGTTAGAGACAGAGGTTACAACACTTCCCTGTTAGAGACAGAGGTTACAACACTTCCCTGTTAGAGACAGAGGTTACAACACTTCCCTGTTAGAGAGAGAGACAGAGGTTACAACACTTCCCTGTTAGAGAGAGAGACAGAGGTTACAACACTTCCCTGTTAGAGAGAGAGACAGAGGTTACAACACTTCCCTGTTAGAGAGAGACAGAGGTTACAACACTTCCCTGTTAGAGAGAGAAACAGAGGTTACAACACTTCCCTGTTAGAGAGAGAAACAGAGGTTACAACACTTCCCTGTTAGAGAGAGAAACAGAGGTTACAACACTCCCCTGTTAGAGAGAGAAACAGAGGTTACAACACTCCCCTGTTAGAGAGAGAAACAGAGGTTACAACACTTCCCTGTTAGAGAGAGAAACAGAGGTTACAACACTTCCCTGTTAGAGAGAGAAACAGAGGTTACAACACTTCCCTGTTAGAGAAACAGAGGTTACAACACTCCCCTGTTAGAGAGAGAAACAGAGGTTACAACACTCCCCTGTTAGAGAGAGAAACAGAGGTTACAACACTCCCCTGTTAGAGAGAGAAACAGAGGTTACAACACTTCCCTGTTAGAGAGAGACAGAGGTTACAACACTTCCCTGTTAGAGAGAGAAACAGAGGTTACAACACTCCCCTGTTAGAGAGAGAAACAGAGGTTACAACACTCCCCTGTTAGAGAGAGAAACAGAGGTTACAACACTCCCCTGTTAGAGAGAGAAACAGAGGTTACAACACTTCCCTGTTAGAGAGAGAAGCAGAGAGACAGAGAGAGACAGAGGTTACAACACTTCCCTGTTAGAGAGAAACAGAGGTTACAACACTTCCCTGTTAGAGAGAGAAACAGAGGTTACAACACTCCCCTGTTAGAGAGAGAAACAGAGGTTACAACAATCCCCTGTTAGAGAGAGAAACAGAGGTTACAACACTCCCCTGTTAGAGAGAGAAACAGAGGTTACAACACTTCCCATTTAGAGAGAGAAGCAGAGAGACAGAGAGAGAAAGAGGTTACAACACTTCCTACACCACTAATTAAACAGTGACTGATTTAGACCAGGTGTGTGTGTGTGTGTGTATCTTCATGGGTAATCAGTAACAACTGAGAACTGGAAAAACTGGCCCTAAATCTTCTCTCTTGGCGGGACAAACACTAAAGACTGGCTGCCAATCCCATTTCCCCGGCTCTGATTGGTCAGCTGAGCTGTCACGCAATCCCTCAACCACTCACGCAGGTTCCAGTCGGAGAGCGTGTCATCGTCGTCATCGTCATCGTCGTGGTCCTCCCCCTCCTCCCCCTCTCCTCCCTCGTGTTGCAGGGTGACGGTGCGGGACTTGTGGAAGCGAGGCTTGATGTCCTGCTCACTGTCTGGTACGGTGTCGTCCTCCTCCTCTACATCTCCCTGGGGGAGGGAGGGAGAGGGGGGGGGGCGTTAAGTCATGGTTCTCTCTAGTTGTGTATTAGGAGTGGGACATCCAGACTGACTCACACAATCACTCACACACAGACTGACTGACTGACTGTAAACTCACCTTTAGGAGGATGATGTCTATCTCAGAGTACTTCATCCCATTCACCAGGATAGGGATGAGTCTGGAGAGAGACAGGAGATGGTGATAACCACACTAGTCCTCTTTATCCAGCTACACCCCCACTAAAAACTCCCCCAGCCATCACTTCATCTGCGTGTCTGATGTGTGTCCGTCCATGAGTGTGTGTATTTGAGTGTGGGCGTGTCACTGCCCCCGCGTGCGGGCGGGTGTGTACTTACTGGACCAGGTGACCAGACAGGGCCTCCTTGCAGACGGGCTGCTCAGCCAGGGTGAGCCAGAACTCACAGGCCTCCAGACTGACATTCTCATCTGGGTCCTGGGTTCGCTGGAGCATGTACTGGGGAGGAGAGAGAGATCTTATAGAAACAGAAGGCAATATGGAAGAGAGGTATGGGGCCATAAGAATAGAGAGAGAGAGAAATAGCAGAACAGATTGAGTGTAGGACGTTTACAAAAACACATGGAACATGAGTGATGAATGAGTGTATGAGGAAGGTCAAAAGTGCACAGGGTTAGAGGTCAGAGTTCATAGGTGGTACCTGTATGATGCTGTGCATGTGTGGTATGAGGTCATAGGGTTAGAGGTCAGAGTTCGTAGGTGGTACCTGTACGATGCTGTGCATGTGTGGTATGAGGTCATAGGGTTAGAGGTCAGAGTTCGTAGGTGGTACCTGTACGATGCTGTGCATGTGTGGTATGAGGTCATAGGGTTAGAGGTCAGAGTTCGTAGGTGGTACCTGTATGATGCTGTGCATGTGTGGTATGAGTCGGTCTATCCGGACCTCCAGCAGCATGACCAGAGCTCTACACACGTTCTTCCTCACCTCACAGTCCTCATCCCCCGCTAGAGCAAACAGACTCTGGAGAGAGAGGGGGGGGGGGGTCGTTATAATAAACATTTAGACTCTGGAGAGAGAGGGGGGGGGGGTCGTTATAATAAACATTTAGACTCTGGAGAGAGAGGGGGGGGTCGTTATAATAAACATTTAGACTGGAGAGAGAAGGGGGGGGGGTCGTTATAATAAACATTTAGACTCTGGAGAGAGAGGGGGGGGTCGTTATAATAAACATTTAGACTCTGGAGAGAGAGGGGGGGGTCGTTATAATAAACATTTAGACTGGAGAGAGAAGGGGGGGGTCGTTATAATAAACATTTGGACTCTGGAGAGAGAGGGGGGGGGTCGTTATAATAAACATTTAGACTCTGGAGAGAGAGGGGGGGGGTCGTTATAATAAACATTTAGACTGGAGAGAGAGGGGGGGGGGTCGTTATAATAAACATTTAGACTCTGGAGAGAGAGGGGGGGGTCGTTATAATAAACATTTAGACTCTGGAGAGAGGGGGGGGGTCGTTATAATAAACATTTAGACACTGGAGAGAGAGGGGGGGGTCGTTATAATAAACATTTAGACACTGGAGAGAGAGGGGGGGGGTCGTTATAATAAACATTTAGACTCTGGAGAGAGAGGGGGGGGGGTCGTTATAATAAACATTTAGACTCTGGAGAGAGAGGGGGGGGGTCGTTATAATAAACATTTAGACTGGAGAGAGAGGGGGGGGTCGTTATAATAAACATTTAGACTGGAGAGAGAGGGGGGGGGTCGTTATAATAAACATTTAGACTCTGGAGAGAGGGGGGGGGGATCATTATAATAAACATTTAGACTCTGGAGAGAGAGGGGGGGGTCGTTATAATAAACATTTAGACTGGAGAGAGGGGGGGGGGGTTGTTATAATAAATATTTAGACTCTGGAGAGAGAGGGGGGGGGGTCGTTATAATAAACATTTAGACTGGAGAGAGAGGGGGGGTCGTTATAATAAACATTTAGACTCTGGAGAGAGAAGGGGGGGGGTCGTTATAATAAACATTTAGACTCTGGAGAGAGAGGGGGGGGGGGGTCGTTATAATAAACATTTAGACACTGGAGAGAGAGGGGGGGGTCGTTATAATAAACATTTAGACACTGGAGAGAGAGGGGGGGGGGTCGTTATAATAAACATTTAGACTCTGGAGAGAGAGGGGGGGGGTCGTTATAATAAACATTTAGACTCTGGAGAGAGAGGGGGGGGGGGGGTCGTTATAATAAACATTTAGACTGGAGAGAGAGGGGGGGGTCGTTATAATAAACATTTAGACTGGAGAGAGAGGGGGGGGGGGGTCGTTATAATAAACATTTAGACTCTGGAGAGGGGGGGGGGGTCATTATAATAAACATTTAGACTCTGGAGAGAGAGGGGGGGGTCGTTATAATAAACATTTAGACTGGAGAGAGGGGGGGGGGTTGTTATAATAAATATTTAGACTCTGGAGAGAGAGGGGGGGGGGGTCGTTATAATAAACATTTAGACTGGAGAGAGAGGGGGGGTCGTTATAATAAACATTTAGACTCTGGAGAGAGAGGGGGGGGCTCTGGTCTAAAGTAGTGCACTATATAGGGACTAGGGCTCTGGTCTAAAGTAGTGCACTATATAGGGAATAGGGCTCTGGTCAAAAGTAGGGCTCTGGTCTAAAGTAGTGCACTATATAGGGACTAGGGTTCTGGTCTAAAGTAGTGCACTATATAGGGAATAGGGCTCTGGTCAAAAGTAGTGCACTATATAGGGACTAGGGCTCTGGTCTAAAGTAGTGCACTATATAGGGACTAGGGTTCTGGTCTAAAGTAGTGCACTATATAGGGACTAGGGCTCTGGTCTAAAGTAGTGCACTATATAGGGACTAGGGCTCTGGTCAAAAGTAGTGCACTATATAAGGACTAGGGTTCTGGTCTAAAGTAGTGCACTATATAGGGACTAGGGCTCTGGTCTAAAGTAGTGTACTATATAGGGACTAGGGCTCTGGTCTAAAGTAGTGCACTATATAGGGACTAGGGTGCCATTTTAGTCACAACCCCTGTCTCACCTCGATGAAGGTGTCGATGTGATCCATCAGAGCCTGGGCTCTACTGCTGATGAACTGATTCACACACGCTATGGCATGAGACCTGGAGGGCGGGTGAGAGAGAGCAGAAACAAAGTTGGTTGCATTCAATAGCTGCCTTAAGAAGAAATCAACTACTTGTCAGGGAGCGAAGGCAGAAAGAAAGAAAGAAAGAAAGAAAGAAAGAAAGACAGGCAGACAGGCAGACAGGCAGAAAGAATGAAAGAATGAAAGAATGAAAGAAAGAGCACAGACCTGATCTGGGTGACAGAGACAGACAGAGAGACAGACAGAGAGACAGACAGAGAGACAGGCAGACAGGCAGACAGACAGACAGGCAGACAGGCAGACAGACAGACAGGCAGACAGACAGGCAGACAGGCAGAAAGAATGAAAGAATGAAAGAATGAAAGAATGAAAGAATGAAAGAAAGAGCACAGACCTGATCTGGGTGACAGAGACAGACAGAGAGATAGACAGAGAGACAGACAGAGAGACAGACAGAGAGACAGAGACAGACAGAGAGACAGACCTGATCTGGGTGACAGAGTGACTGACAGACAGACAGACAGACAGACCTGATCTTTGGGCTGCAGTGTTTAAAGAACTGTAGGAACTTGGGGATCATGATGTTCAGGGGTCTGTTGAGAGCATCGCTGTCCAACAGCTCTGAAGAATCCTCACAGATCTTCTGCAGTGCTCCGAAAGAACCCTGCACGCAAACACACAGAGAAGGTTAAACATAGGCCCTACATGAACAATCAAAAGATTAGATGGGAGCGCGTGTGTGTGTGACCTCGCAGGTATTGTAGTCTTCAGAGTTGAGCAGGTTACAGAGTTGAGGGAGGAGTTCAGGCCATGTCTGCAGCTCTCCTTTAGATGCTATGGTTGTAATCAAGATGCCTGAGAGACAGGAGGCAGAGGGTTACACACACTAACTAATAGGCACACACACACACACACACACACACACACACTAACTAATAGGCACACACACACACACACTAACTAATAGGCACACACACACACACACACACACACACACACACACACACACACACACTAACTAATAGGCACATACACACTAACTAATAGGCACACACACACACACACACACAAACATTATTTATTGTGTATTTCTGTTCTTCCTTGTTATTCTTAGTACTACTATTGATTACTGCATTGATGGGTTTAGAGCTGCAAGAAGGAATTTCACTGTATGTGACATTAAAACCTGAAACTGAAAGTTGAATACACACACACACACACACACTTCAGCTTGCTGATTAACGCATACTCCCCCACAGACTGACACCAGTACCTGCAAAGGCTCAACCACCCACACATCCTGACTCACTTTGCAGCACACACACACACACACTCTTTCTCTTACCGATGGTTGCTCTGATGAGGGGCGAGGGATCTCCGATGTTGTTGAGACATTCCCTCTTGATGAAGTCAGCGACCAGAGGAGGAAAGTTCTGGTAGTGGGCCTTCACATTGTTCTTCAATATGAGACCACTTAGAGAACGCGTCGGCTCATCTACAGAGAAGGGGGGTGGTTTGAAAGGAAAGAGGGAACGATTAGTAACCACTGACTAATGCTCGCAACCATTTGATATAGATCTTACACACACACACACACTTACCCTCTGATTTGAGGCTTGTAAGGACGAAGATGAGATAGTTGTTGAAGTCTGGGAACTGGTTGAGCTGTTCCAGTTTCTACACACTGTTAAGGAACACCCCTCCACTGACAAAACAATCAACATGGCAAATCACCAACAATCCCGCACACATTCATGACTCATCTTTCACTCACACCCCGATGAGACACATTATGGACTATGGAAAACAATCACACAGCCTCTCTCTCTCTCTCGAACGCAGACACACTGCTGTGTGTTTGAGAGGATACTTCCTGCACAGCTCTCTGTGTGGCTGTGTCTGGAGACTGGGAGTCCTTCAGCAGCTGAAGCACCTGCTGCAAACCCTGTTCATCCGGCTGCCACTCCATCCTACACACACACACACACACACACACACACACACACACACACACACACACACACACACACACACACACACACACACACACACACACACACACACACACACACACACACAGAGAGAAAGAGTGACTTGAATGTTTCTCTACATTTTCCTTACAGCCTCCGCCGCTACATAGTTTTCTGTTGCTACTAGTGTCGCTGTCACAAGCAGAGTTGTCTCTCTAGCCCAACATCACATCAGAGTTGTCTCTCTAGCCCAACATCACATCAGAGTTGTCTCTCTAGCCCAACATCACAAGCAGAGTTGTCTCTCTAGCCCAACATCACAAGCAGAGTTGTCTCTCTAGCCCAACATCACATCAGAGTTGTCTCTCTAGCCCAACATCACAAGCAGAGTTGTCCCTCTAGTCCAACATCACAAGCAGAGTTGTCTCTCTAGCCCAACATCACATCAGCGTTGTCTCTCTAGCCCAACATCACATCAGAGTTGTCTCTCTAGCCCAACATCACATCAGAGTTGTCTCTCTAGTCCGACATCACATCAGAGTTGTCTCTCTAGCCCAACATCACATCAGAGTTGTCTCTCTAGCCCAACATCACATCAGAGTTGTCTCTCTAGTCCAACATCACATCAGAGTTGTCTCTCTAGTCCAACATCACATCAGAGTTGTCTCTCTAGCCCAACATCACATCAGAGTTGTCTCTCTAGCCCAACATCACATCAGAGTTGTCTCTCTAGCCCAACATCACAAGCAGAGTTGTCTCTCTAGCCCAACATCACAAGCAGAGTTGTCTCTCTAGCCCAACATCACATCAGAGTTGTCTCTCTAGCCCAACATCACATCAGAGTTGTCTCTCTAGCCCAACATCACAAGCAGAGTTGTCTCTCTAGCCCAACATCACAAGCAGAGTTGTCTCTCTAGCCCAACATCACAAGCAGAGTTGTCTCTCTAGCCCAACATCACAAGCAGAGTTGTCTCTCTAGCCCAACATCACATGCAGAGTTGTCTCTCTAGCCCAACATCACATCAGAGTTGTCTCTCTAGCCCAACATCACATCAGAGTTGTCTCTCTAGCCCAACATCACATCAGAGTTGTCTCTCTAGCCCAACATCACATCAGAGTTGTCTCTCTAGCCCAACATCACATCAGAGTTGTCTCTCTAGCCCAACATCACATCAGAGGCAGAGTTCTCTCTAGCCCAACATCACATCAGAGGCAGAGTTCTCTCTAGCCCAACATCACATCAGAGTTGTCTCTCTAGCCCAACATCACAGAGTTGTCTCTCTAGCCCAACATCACATCGGAGTTGTCTCTCTAGCCCAACATCACATCAGAGTTGTCTCTCTAGCCCAACATCACATCAGAACGCAGAGTTGTCTCTCTAGCCCAATATCACATCAGAACGCAGAGTTGTCTCTCTAGCCCAACATCACAAGCAGAGTTGTCTCTCTAGCCCAACATCACAAGCAGAGTTGTCTCTCTAGCCCAACATCACATCACAAGCAGAGTTGTCTCTCTAGCACAACATCACATCAGAGTTGTCTCTCTAGCCCAACATCACATCAGAGTTGTCTCTCTAGCCCAACATCACAGAGTTGTCTCTCTAGCCCAACATCACATCGGAGTTGTCTCTCTAGCCCAACATCACATCAGAGTTGTCTCTCTAGCCCAACATCACATCAGAACGCAGAGTTGTCTCTCTAGCCCAACATCACAAGCAGAGTTGTCTCTCTAGCCCAACATCACAAGCAGAGTTGTCTCTCTAGCCCAACATCACAAGCAGAGTTGTCTCTCTAGCCCAACATCACATCACAAGCAGAGTTGTCTCTCTAGCCCAACATCACAAGCAGAGTTGTCTCTAGCCCAACATCACATCAGAATGCAGAGTTGTCTCTCTAGCCCAACATCACAAGCAGAGTTGTCTCTCTAGCCCAACATCACAAGCAGAGTTGTCTCTCTAGCACAACATCACATCAGAGTTGTCTCTCTAGCCCAACATCACATCAGAGTTGTCTCTCTAGCCCAACATCACATCAGAGTTGTCTCTCTAGCCCAACATCACATCAGAGGCAGAGTTCTCTCTAGCCCAACATCACATCAGAGGCAGAGTTCTCTCTAGCCCAACATCACATCAGAGTTGTCTCTCTAGCCCAACATCACATCGGAGTTGTCTCTCTAGCCCAACATCACATCGGAGTTGTCTCTCTAGCCCAACATCACATTAGAACGCAGAGTTGTCTCTCTAGCCCAATATCACATCAGAACGCAGAGTTGTCTCTCTAGCCCAACATCACAAGCAGAGTTGTCTCTCTAGCCCAACATCACAAGCAGAGTTGTCTCTCTAGCCCAACATCACAAGCAGAGTTGTCTCTCTAGCCCAACATCACATCACAAGCAGAGTTGTCTCTCTAGCCCAACATCACAAGCAGAGTTGTCTCTCTAGCACAACATCACATCAGAGTTGTCTCTCTAGCCCAACATCACATCACAAGCAGAGTTGTCTCTCTAGCCCAACATCACAAGCAGAGTTGTCTCTCTAGCCCAACATCACAAGCAGAGTTGTCTCTCTAGCACAACATCACATCAGAACGCAGAGTAAAGAATAGAACGCGTCAGTCAAGGGTCGGAATGCAAAGAACGCATTCTAATCACCAACATCAGGACTACCTTCACAACCGACCTGGGACCAAAACAAATAGCACATCAACGGACGTTGACAAAGTAATTTAGATACCTAGCTAACGTTAACTAGTTTGTTAGTAGTAATCAGTCCCCATTATAAACACGATACGTAACTAGCCAACGTTACCTAATCTAGCTTTGCCTCCGCAAGCATTCCGCATTGCATGCTAGCTACGCTAGTTAGCAATTTTGCTAGCTAATAAAGTAGGGAGTCCCTGGCCGGCTTGGGCAAGTAGGCCGATACGGCCTCGCATTTCGCCGCAAGTGACATTAACTCGTTAGCTAGCTAACTACATAAACATCTAACAAATGAACGAGTGTAGACATTGTTAGCTAGCCAAGTGCAAACGATAAAGACAACACAATGACATATTATATGGCTAACGTTGGTTAATTGGCTAGTTAGTTGGGCATCTAGCTAGCTAATAGCTTAATGTTGAAAGTGCCGCCAAAGAAAGCCTTTACCTGGTCGCACCGATTTGTCAGATCCGTAATTGCTTTGTTAGCAGTAGCTACCGGTACCGTGGCAATGAGCATTTACAGAATGGCAGATGCAATCCAGATGTATTTAGTAGCAAAGGGTTTGGATCTCTCACTTTGTTTTTAGAGCAAAGAGATAATCCCGAACCCCCTTGCTGTTGCGATAAGTAGCTCTGGCTCTGTGTGAGAAATAGCTGTCATGTCAGTTTCAAAAATCCACCAGCAGGTCCTTGTTCGGCTTCCGTACATGGCTCAACGTTCCACACGCTTGATTAGTTTTGCCCAATCGCCGATCTGTTCACATCACACGTGATTACACTGCAAAATCAATTAGGTCAATATAATAGACAATCTTTCATCAAAGTCAAATTGAGGGGGGGCAGGACCGAGTTTGGGAAATCCTTTGGGAAATCCTGATCTAGTCTAGTGTTGTTGAGAAATAAAGTATTTGTGGTAAAATATTTTCAGGTACTGTAATACATCAAGTAAGAGTCATTCAGAAATGTCAATGAAGAGTAACACATTACCACTTTCAAAACACAACTTTATTGGACTGTCATATCAGTAACTAAACACACAAAAACTGCTCATAATACTGACATAGGTTGGAGAATACATGACCCTAAATGATCAACACAATGATCCAGGAGAAGGAGAAGAAGCAGGAGGAATGGAAGGATAGAAAAGTGGAGGGATGGAGGGATGGAGGGAAGGAGGGATGGGGGGGCTAGAGGGATGGAGGGCTAGAGGCAAGGAGGGATGGAGGGCTAGAGGGAAGGAGGGCTAGAGGGATGGAGGGCTAGAGGGAAGGAGGGAGGGAAGGAGGGAGGGATGCTCAACAGAGGGATGAAAAGGAGAGGTGTTGGTAGTGCTCAACAGAGGGATGAAAAGGAGAGGTGTTGGTAGTGCTCAACAGAGGGATGAAAATGAGAGGTGTTGGTAGTGCTCAACAGAGGGATGAAAAGGAGAGGTGTTGGTAGTGCTCAACAGAGGGATGAAAAGGAGAGGTGTTGGTAGTGCTCAACAGAGGGAGCTGATCTCGCTCTTGCTGCAGCCCCACTTGCAGCAGGCGTTGGAGAGGCCCACCACGACATCCCGCCCCTTCCTGTCCGCACTGCGCAGCGCCTCTAGCACTTCCTCTGAGATGGGCGAGCGGGCCAAACGACTGAACACAGCAGCGGCAGAGCCCCCCTC